>NW_007729006.1:185513-229638 GCF_000696425.1 Galeopterus variegatus
GTGGGGGGGGGGGGGCAGGTCTCAAAAAGGACTTAAAAAAAAAAAAAAAAAAGATCCCCTTACCCGGGCCGAGCCCGTGGCGCACTCGGGAGAGTGCGGTGCTGGGAGCGCAGCAGCGCTCCCGCCGCGGGTTCGGAGCCTATATAGGGATGGCCGGGGCGCTCACAGCGCTCACTGGGTGGGGGGGGGGGGGCAGGTCTCAAAAAGGACTTAAAAAAAAAAAAAAAAAAGATCCCCTTACCAATCATCTTTATAAAGAAATGTCACTTCTGGATTTTGTGTTGCAGCAGAAAGAACCTCACATTGGAAGGTAACCTCACATTTAGCCTTGACACTGCCACTATTCCTTAAACTTGAAAATGGACAAAATATTAAGATTTTATGGTCCACTAGCATAATAATAATATTAATATATATAGTATAATAATATGTAATAATTAGAGCTACCATTTACTAAACATGCCAGAAGTTTACCTACAAATTAGATGGGATTTTATGAAATGAAGGATGAAACTCACAGACTAAGGAATTTGCTTCAAGTCACATACTTTGTAAGTGACAGGCCTGGGAGGGGAACCTGAGTCGGTCTACCCTAAAGTCCAAAAATCTCTCCATTACCCCAATCGGCTTCTCTAGCACTGTATCTTGCAGAGTTTTATTACAAACTTTACAGATCATTTCTGTGAGTGGTGAAGGCGTAGGATATAGGACAGATTTTCAGCCTAGTCAAACAAGTGTAATCTTAACTTCTGAAATACTGCTAATGCATTCATCTACTTGGTATTCCATTTACAGGGTCACTCAAGGGTGCCAAGTCTTGTGAGATCCTTCAGAACCCTGTAAGGACAATGGAAGTGTTTAAAAGCTGGAAAACCAGCTATCAGGAAGGGGATTAAGCAGTTTAAGAGGCTAGCCAATTGACTTAAGTTTTTTCAAATCTAGGATTTATTCTCTGGCTTAGTCCCCAAATCCTACCAGGTCTCTTTCTTTCCTAATTAGCCCTTGGAAAATACTGCTCCCACTTACCTCAACCATTTTGCTTTCAAAACCTGCCCTATCCCCATCCTGATTTGGGTTGGGAAGGAAGACTGGGGAAAGGGACTCTCAATAAACAGGCCCCCCTCACTCCAATGGACTATGGAAAATAATTCCTAGTACTGCTGTAGACAGACAAACTGGTTCAGTCATTTTGATTTGTTCCTAGTGAGAGTGAAAGAGGAGTGAAAGGGGACTAGAAGACCTTCAGGTCCAGATCCTTTTCTTGAAAACATCTCAGCTCTTACAAAGGACACTGACCTAGGAAACCAAAGTTGAAGTCCTGGCTTCACTCTCAAACCATAATGTGCCCACGGACAAATCACTTCCCTTCTCCTGTGAAATGAGGTGATAGGCTTGGAGATTAAGCACTCTTTCTGCTGTCTCTTTCCACTATAATCTCCCTCCATCTATTTCTTAAATGTACAGTTAATCTCCGGGATGTCAGAGCTGGACAGGTCAATATGGACTGTCTGGTCAAAAACATTCATTTCACAAGAAATGGAGGCTCAGGAAGGTCAACCACTTGCCCAAAGTCACACACAGAGTTAGAACCAGGGCGAGGCCTAGAAATCAGGTCTTTTTACTTTGACACCGTGAAAATTGTCAGAATCAAAATGAATTCACGTGTGTCAAACTCTAAGAAAAAACACAGCTGGAGGCTGAGAAGGGAGGCCCCTCATACGTTCATGCCTAAGATAAGTACCAGATAAGAGTATTACAAAGACTCTTTTACACACATTTGCTTGTAATAAAAACTTTTGCCAAGGACCTTTCAAACTGCAACTTGCTACATGAGTCGCAAGGACAGCTAGCTGGATGCACAAGATCTCTTGTTTGACACCTTTCCCACTAATGAACTGGCATCAACCCCTATAAGCCCCTGTAACTAATGCTCTCCGTTTCAAAAGAAATTACATGAACTTTTCTTTTGCCTTAACTTTGTCTTTCTTTACCTCGTGGAATACGCACATAGTTTACTATGGCATGTGTATTCCCACTGCAATGCCCTATTCACAAATAAAACTTTCTTAGAGATTCCTCTCTATAATGTTTAACTTAACAACATTCAAACTCACACAAGCACAGCTCTTTATATCCCACTTAATCCTGACAACTCTGAGAAGATGGGAATCACGATGGCCCCATTTCGCAGACGAAGAAACCGAGACCCACACAATTTCAACGTCTTGCCCAAAACCACACTGGGTAGGAGTCAGTGCTGGGCAGAGGATCAGGTCCCCTTCCGCCTGTCCTTGGACCTCACCCTCGAGAAGGTGGCAACGCTGGTGGAAGATATAGCAGGCCTGGTTCTTGTACAGCGGCTGCTCGTGAATCGGGGGCGAGCGGCAGAACTTTGGGTGCTTCCAGCCGGGGTCCCAGGGCGAGAAGACCGGCCGCGCGAGCCAGGGCAGGAAGTGCATCTTCCCCGCGTAGGTGATGGGCTCCAGTCCAGGGATCTCGTACACCCTGTCCAGGGGACGAGGCTCGGGCTTCCGGGTGGAGCGAACGCCCCACTCGTACGCCCCGCGTCTCGGGACCCCACAGCCCCCAAGGCCGAGCCGCTGAGAGCCAGCCAGCGCCCGCCCTGTGGGCCCAGACGCCAACGCCATACGGATCCTCTCTCCTCAAAACCTCCACCAGGACACTGCCATATTTCCCCCGCACAGGGACTTCTGGGAACGAAAAGGGGCTGGGCTCGAAGGCTCGTTTTGTGAGTGGCAGCCATTTCAACCAATCACCGCAGATATCCTATCTTGTTTCCCCCCCGCCGACCAATCCCATTTTTCTATAGGTGAGACCCAAGCGCTCCCCACCTCCCGGGGGTGGGCGGAACCTGGAGGAGCCTCACGTGACGGGGAGCGCAGGAGTGTAGGTGAGTGGTCGTGGTAGGGGCCGGGGCGGGACTTGGTGAAGAGCGCCAGCGCTTCAAACCTGACCTTAGAACGTCCTTGGCCGCTCAAGAGCAGTTGGAGCTTGGGCAAGTCCGTATCCTGAGCCCCAACGTCCCTCACTGTAAAAATTGAGTTGGAAATGCCTAAGCTGGCGTACGTGTACCGAGCCCGGTACCGCTGGGTGCTCAGTAAATTTCCTTCCCTCCCCGCCTACCTCTCGCTGCTGCGGGCGCGGGCGCTCATCGCTGCCCCTCCCCTGAGCCTGAGTGGCCCCGTCGGGCACACCAACTTCACCCGACTGCTCGTACTGACCGCCTCTTCCCCAGCGCCGGGAGAGAGTGACTTTCCTCCCTTTTCCTCGGGGTTTCCTTCTTCACCACCTAGAAGCAAGGCCAGAGCGATGGAGCTGTTCCTTTGCTCCTTGCTCAACTCGTGTGATTAGACGCCGCTGTGTGTCAGGCGCTGTGTTCAGCAGTGGATTGGCATTGGCCAATAAAGCAGATGTAGGATATAGAGCTTGCAGTTTAGTAGAAGATATAGACAGCGCAGGTAAACGAGTAAGTTAGTTACAACACACAATTCCTATCGCTTGTCTCTAGTTGTTTTCTCTATAGCATTTAACACTATCGTATCATACGTTTTCTGTTTTGATCTTGTTTAATGACTGTCTCTCCCACTCGGATGTAAGCTCCATGAGTGCAGGAGTTTCTCTTTCTTTACCGTTGTATCCCCTGCACCTAGAACAGTGCCTGGCGCATAAGTAAATATATGTTTAACGAATGAGTACACAATAGAAACAAATAGGGTGCTTGATGGAGAATGAGAAAGGGGGAGGCGCAAGGACAGTCTCTCAGGGGAGATGATGACCTTTAAATCAAGGCCTGAAGGGTAGAGAGAGTCGTCCAGGCAGAGGCAGCAACATGTGTTAAGGCCTGGCTTAAAGATGGTGCCTCTTAGGCTGAAAAGATAGAGGCTGAGAGGAGGAATGAACTGGCTCTTTAAAATTCACGACTGGCATGACCAACTACTCTACCAATTTCCAAAATAGCAGAGAAAGTAGGATTATTAAAACATGGAGAAGGTAAATGTAAGGCAAAGACTGATATGACAAACCCTCACACTGTATATCAGTTTACAATTAACTGAGTTCTTTATCTCACTTTAGCCTGCAAGACTGCAGGAGTAAGAAACTGGCATAAAGAGGGGACCAGACCTCATTCACTGATTGTGCATAGTAGTACATAGAACGCAATAAAAATAGATTGAATCAGTGTAACACCATGCTAGGCTCTGTGAAGATAGGGACAATGTCCTGTTTAGTTCCATTGCATCCCAGCACTTAGCACTGTGCCCGGCTCCCAGATCATATTTATAAACTGAATGAACACTCTCCAGTCACTGGGAACCTTCCTTACGCCAGGCTGTGCTTGGTGGTAGAATACAGAAAGAATGACATGGTTTTTGTCTCCAAGGGAGTCCCAGTCTGCTAAACCTTCCTGAGGTCATAGAATTCATAAGTAGTAAAACTAGATTTTCTGAAACCAAACCCTCTACTAAAGAAAGATTTATTGCAGACAGAGGGACTGCCCTCCTAAAACCAATGATACTAAGTGTTAAGAGAATTTAGATAAAGTCTGATCAGGAAGAGCCTTGGACACCAGGCGAGGAGATTGGAGCTGCTAGAGATTACTAAGCAGAGGACTGGTGTCGTCAGAGCTGGTGGCAGGTGCGCTGATGGATGGCATAGGGAGAGACTGGAAGCACATCCTTTGGGATTGGGGGGGGGGTGTAAATGTGGGTGGGAAGCAGGAAAAGTGGAAAAGATCTTAAAGGTTTGGACTCCTGTGGACTGATGGCGAACCCAGAAATGGGACTTCCCTCCTCTACAGCATACTTGGTGGTTTGCTCCTCTGCTTTCCCACAGACATGGCCCACACCTCCATCCTAGCATTATGCACAAATGAAATTAGTGCCATTTGGAGGTCCTGAGATGCCCATAAAATTCGATGACAGTGTGGTAGGTAGGGCCCATGGTCTATGCCAGCCCAGTGTGAGCACTGGGAATTGGAGATGAAGATACCGCCCTCCCCTGCCCTCTGGAAGCTAGAAGCCTAATGAGAAAGAGCACCATCCCGGAGGTACTGGCCTTACCACTTCTGGCTTCCTCACCGAGGCCTCAGTTTTTTCCTCTGTAGAATAAGGAAGAGTATGGCCTACCTACACATGGCTGTTAGGAGGATTGAGTGAGGCAGTGCAAAGCACTTGGCACAGACTCTGGCCCAGTATGTGGCATCGATTCTTGTAATGGTTATTACCTGTTTAGTGGATGACTCTACCAGTAGGCCAGGAGCTCCTCAAGGCCTGGGAAGAGTGACTGTCACCGCTGTGTCCCAGCACCTCGTTCCTGCCTAGTAAGGAATGAATGGGAGGAAATCAAAAGCTGGGAGAGCTTAGAGGTAGTTGAATTTTAGAGGCATGCTATTTACAGCAAATAATACTGTGACATCAGACTTCCTGTCAGCTCTGCTCTCAGTGTCAAGAGGTTTCTTTTTGACTTGCTCGTGGAATTTTAAATGAATAGTTTGCTTGCAGGTGAGATGATCAGGTCTGTTTCCATATGAACTGTAGATTTCCACATGTAACTATGGAGAACTCTGACAAATCCCAAACTGTCCTCGCAGAAACATTCCAAGATAATTCCTAGCCATTTAACTTTTCCTCACTGATCTGTCTTTCACACAATATTTATCTAATACCCGAAATCAAGCTCCTTTCACATAACACATAGGTTAAAAAAATAACGACTGTGCTGTTTCATAAAATGAATAAAAACAGGACTCTGCCCTCAAAGAGTTCATAATCTCAAAAAGGAGATATGCATGAACATGTAATTTCTGAACAATGTGAATACTTTAAGATAGAGACTCATTCGTTTGAGAAGTGTTTATTGAGCACCTACAATGGCCAGGAGTCATCCAAGTTTGGGAAATACTGACAGGAGGGAGTGATGCCAGACAGGCCTTCACCTGCACCTGTTTTCTTCCTCTACTCACCGTTCCTCCTTTGGTGTCAGTTACCCAGATCTCCATCTCAAGACTCATATATCTAGACCTGTTTAATCCAACTCACAACTGAATTTTTCACTTGGATGCCCCATAGGCACTCAGCATACCTCAAACTGAACGTATCATCTTTACCCGCTTCCTCCTTCCCCTGAAACTCGGCTTCTTCTCTTGAGCCCACTGTCCACCCTGGGATCCAAGCCAGACTCCTGGATGTCCCTCCACCCCCTCCATCCCCCTCACTCCCTCGCATCTATCAGTCTGTATGTCCTGTTCATCCCCCTTCGGTATTTCTCTAATTGACCCCTGTCCTCTTATCCCACTTGAGGCTGCCCTGGTCCAGATCCTCATCACATCTCACCTGGACCATCACAACCTCCTCCTGTTTTCCTGTGGTTGTTCTGAATCCCGACAGACCAGAGTTAAAATCCCATTTTAGGAGCTATGTGACCTTGGGTAAGTTATTGAACCTCTCCAGACCCCAGGTTCTCATTTATAAAATGTTGTAAAGATTAAATGAGATGCAACAATTTGGTGGGTGACTTTCACCAGCAATGCTGAGTGAAAGAAGCCAGACACAGAAGAATACATTAGTTTGATTTTACTCACATAAAAGTGAAAACTGGGCAAAGCTGAACCGTGGTGGTTAGGGTTGCAAACAAAGGTGGCAAAACTAGGAAAAATGAAGGAAATGATTATCCCAGAAGTCAAGATGGTGTTTACCTGGGGGGAAAAGGAGTGTGATCAGGAAGCCACAAAAGGGTAGCTTCTGGGAAGCTGGCAAGGTTCTTTTTACTTAACTGAGTGATAATTATACAGGTGTTCTCTTATAATATTTTTAGTTGATTTTGTGTGTGTGTGTGGCTGGCCTGTATGGGATCTGAACCTGTGACCTTGGGGTTATAAGGCTGTGCTCTAACAAATCTTTTTTTTTTTTTTTTTTTTGGCAGCTTGGCTAGGAAGGGGATCTGAACCCATGACCTTGGTGTTACCAGCACCACACTCTCCCAAGTGAGCTAACCAGATAGCCCTATTTTTTATAATTTTAATTATTGATTAAATTTTATATACATGTTTTATTTCATCATTTAAAATATTTTTTTAATTCAGTGGGATTTTCCATGTAAAGTGCTTAACCCAGCACTCAGAGCACAGGAAGAGGTAAGGAAACCTTGGTTACCAGGCTGTGTTTGGTAGTAGAATATAGAAAGATTAAGACACCATCTTTGTCCTCAAGGGGGTCCCAGCCTGCTGAACTTTCCTGCAGTCATAGAGCTCATGAGCAGTAGAACCAGGTTTTCTGAAGCCAAACCCCTTCTATTAAAGAAAGATTTATTTCATACAGAGGGACTGACCTAAAACCAGTGCCAAGAAATGGTAAGTGCTCCCCACCCAACAGCAGGTTCCATGGTTGATCCATATCTGTCTCCATTGATTGCACAGAGCCTGGCACCTGCAGGCCTCAGGGAGAAAGTGAAGAATGGAGGAGACCAGAGTATAACCCCCATGTTTTCCTTCTCACAGGCCAGCAAGGGAGGAGGGCCTGGGCCTGTGCCTCGCAGAAACTGGCCTGCTCTGGGAAGACACCCGGTGTCCCTCCCAGGCTGCCCAAGCCCACTGCCGATGGGCGAGAGGAAGGATGATGCTGCTGAGGAAGCCTGGCTGCAGCTGCGGCCCATAGAGCCCCTGCCCTCCCAGTGCTGCGGCAGCGGCTGTTCACCCTGCGTGTTCGACCTCTATCACCGAGACCTGGCCAGGTGGGAGGCAGCCCGAGCCCGCCAGGACAGGAGCCTGCTAAGTGGAGAGGACTCACAGGTGAGAGAAGCTGCTCCTCAGACAAGAGGGCCAGGGTGGCAGAGTCTCCCTGGCCTTGGCCCTGCTCGGTGCACCTGCTCTGGGAAGCCTCCCCCCGACTGGGCAGCAGAGAGCAAAGAGTGCACAATGGAAGCAGACAGCTCCAGGCTCAAGCCCCAGCCCTGCAGCCAACTTATTAGCAGCTGTGTGGGTTTAGGCAAAGTCCTTTCATCTCCGTAAGCCTTAGTTTCCCCATTTGTAAAGTGGGGATAAACATTTGTGGCCTTTAGCACAGAGCCTGACATGCATTTGATTTAACAAATGTTTATCAACTACCTATTATATACCAGGCCCTAGACACACGGGATTTGAGAGAGAACAAGACAGTCAGTCATTGCCTTCATACAGGAAACTAGCATTTATATAGTCGTTTCTACTAGGTGAATAGAGGATGTTGTTGTTATTTCTTCTCTGGCCCTTATGGACTTTTTCCTCCTTTTCTGAACTCCTATGGGATTGCAGGGTCTGGACCAAGCAGTTTAGCCCTTCATTATAATGTTTGAGAGAGTTCACAGTTACAATTACAGATGTCAGAACACTGTAGAGTTCAACCCTTTTATTACACAGATAGGGAAACTGAGGACCCATTTCTTCTGTCACTGTGTGTAGGTCTGATTTCGAATCTGTCCCCATCTGGTCTCCCACCTCTGAATGGGCTTCCCATTGTTCATGTCCCTTCCAACTAGTGTGGAATAGGGATCTCTCCTCCCTTTTCCACATCTGTTAATGCAGTCTGGCCTCACCATCACTTTTTGGCCAACCATTCTCCATTCTTGGGGTCCAGACTGGACCAAAGCTCAGTCATTTTTATACATGTTTCTAAACTATAGAATATACATCCTGCACAAATACAGTTGTTTTTTGAATCTTAAAACATGACTTTATATTTATCCCTGTTAAATGTCCCTTGTAGTTCTGCCACTTGGAGAGTGGTAGAGGAGACCAGAGCCCTCTGGCCTCTGCCGGCGACTGGGGGAATGTTCATGACAACTTTTGTGTTTCTTTCTTCTTGTTGCCCACTATGCCTGCATGGCTTACCCCTTCACTTCTTTCTGATCTCTGCTCAAATTTCATTTCTCTTCTTAACTCTCAGTATCACCAGACACCATTAAGATGTACTTGTTTATATGTTTATTGTCTATGTCTCCTTGCTAAAATATAAGTTCTGAAAGAGAAGGAGGCGCTGTCCTGCTCACTGTTCTCTCCTCAGTACCATGAGCATGTCCTGGCGTTACAGTCAGCACTCAATAATAAGTACTGGTTGAACAAATGAATGAGTTTCTCCCAGATCTGCTGAGTACCATGTCCTGTGTGCTCAGCGCAAAGAGGTTGATGATGAAAGTATCTTGCCAGGGTACCAGCCCTCAAAAAACCCAGTTTATAGAAGAGGGACAGAGAACCACAAGGATGTGATAGAAAGGGCATGAATGGGCCGGCCTGGTGGTGCACTGGAGAGTGCGCCACTTGGGAGCACGGCGGCACTCCCGCCGAGGGTTCGGATCCCATGTGGAGACCGGTTCCCGCTCACTGGCTGAGTGTGGTGCGGGCGCAACACCTAGGGTTGCGATCCCGTTGCCGGTCCCCGGTACGGGCGCAACACTGAGGGTTGCGATCCCGTTACCGGTCAGTAAAAAAGACAAAAAGGAAAAAAAAAAAAAAGAAAGGGCATGAACTAAGACCCAGTTCTGACAGATAATTGTGTGATGTTGGGCATGTCACTTTAGTTTGCTACACCTCAGTTTTCTCATCTGAAAATGGGGATGGTAATACTTTAGGTTGTTATGAAGATTTCATGGGATAAATACATAAAGTACCTGGCACATAGTAGGTGCACGGTAAATAGTAGCTGTTATCACCTATTATAGCAAATGGAAAGTGGGATGATAATACAAATTTTGTCTGTCTTATAAAATAGCATATTTCCACTGGGAGTGCAGCAGTGCTCCCGCCGCGGGTTCAGATCCTATATAGGAATGACCGGTGCGCTCACAGCGCTCACTGGCTGAGCGCAGTGCAGCCGGTCTCAAAAAGGACAAAAATAAAATAAAATAAAATAGCATATTTCAATCTAATGATAAATTTCATTTTTAACTTTTAATGAAATAATAATAATAGAAAAAGATTTTACATTTCCATAGCAATTTATATTTTATAACATGATTTTACATTGTTCTCTCACCTGACCCTCATGATAACCCAATAAAGTTATCAGGGATGAGAAGCACCATTCTACAGATGAGGAAAGTGAGACCCAGAGCATCAAATGATATGCCTAAGGCCCCACAGGTGGACAGTAGCTGAGCGAGACTAAACCCAGTTCTCCTGACTCCTAGCTCCGTGCTATTTGCAGAGCACCAGGCAGCAGTGACAGAGGGTGCCCGGGTGTTCTGGCTGATGATAAAGAGGTCATCCTGGCCTGGATGGGGGATGGGGGTGGGGTGCAATGGAGACAAAGCCTCCGATGCCAAGCCTGAAAGTTTGTCAATTCTATGACACTGTCAGCACTACTCTGTGTAACTGGGGTTCCAGAATTGGAACACATGGTGCTAGGCCTTGAGCTGAGCATGGGGGGATGGTCCCAGGAGTGAATTGACTGAGAGCATATTACATGAGAGAGAACTGTTAGTTGTGGCATTCAGAGAAAGCTTCCTGGAAGAGGTGCAGATGAGGGTAGAATGTTAAGGGCAGTGGGCTGAGACTTAGAATACATGAATTTAAGTCCCTGCTCACAGTGTGACCTTGGACAAGTAAGTCACTACCACTCAGGCCTCAGTTTCTCCATATGTAATATAAAGACATGGGGTTAGATCATCTTTATGGTCCCATCAGTTTCTAAATTCTGCAAATCTGGAGTTTAACAGGTTTAAAGGATGAGTAGGTCTTTCATACATTGGAGATGAATGTTCTGGACAGAAGGCACAGCCTGAGCAAATAAAGACTCAGAGGTAGGAGGCAGCAGAGGTAGAAGGGTATTCTTGGGAGGATGGGAAAAGTCTGATGCACGGGAGGTAAAATGAGGCTTTAGAGTCGTCCACTGGGCCTTTGAGTGTCCAGCTAAGGAGGCTGCACTTTATCCTGGGGCTGAGGGAACCATGGGAGGCACTGTAAGCTTAATATAAAGTGCTCTGGCATTCTTAGGCCAAAGCATGAAATGGAACTAAGGTGTAACTCTGTTACACAGGACACTTACCTGCTGAGACAGCCTCTCCTTGGGGAAAGTGGGAAGGATGCATGTTGGTGCTTGTGTGTCCCTTGAGCCCTGGATTTTAGCTGTTGGATCTTTTCCTATTGCAGAGCTGCCCCTCCAGCCTGAGCCCAGAGACCTTCCTGGCCTTCCACATCAGTGCCATGGACAAACTCACTGAGGATACCTACTATGTCCGGTTTGCACTACCTGGGAACAGCCAGCTTGGCCTGCGGCCTGGCCAGCACCTTGTCCTACGGTACACTCAGGTAGCGGGAGGACCAAACTTTACAGCCCTGCTTTGCCATTTGCTAGCTGGGTGGCCTAGGGCAACTTGCTTAACCTTCCTTAAGCCTCCATTTGTCATCTTCAAAGGAGACATAGTAATACATGAGGGTTCTTGGGATTGAACTCAATAATGCATTTTCCTAATAAATAATAGTAACATGAGCACTTTAATAGCATTTACCATCCCAGGCACAGTTCTGTGTGCTCATATGAGTGAACTCATTTAACCCTTACGAAGTTCTGTGTGCTAGATGCCATTATCATCCCCAGAGAAAATTGAAGTCTGAGAGCTTCAGGCACTTGCCCAAGGTCACACAGTTAGGAAATGTTGGAGCCAGGATTTGAAGGCAAGCAGTCTGGCTCTAGGGTCTATTGTATTAACTTAATATTATTAGCACCAGTTGATAGAAAGGACACTGTCATTGAGAATAAGGGACTTGCCCAATATCACATAGCTAATAAGTCATGGAGCCAGGATTCTAGCCCAGACAGCCTGGCTCCAGAGTTACACTCTTAACCACTCCTCAGAGGTTTCTTCTTCCTCCCACCCTACTTTGGCACTCTACTGACACCCCAATCTCCACTCCTAGCTGCACAGGGACAAGACCCTTTGAGATGTCCAGGTGGTGATGACTGCCGGGCAGTTGGCTCTATGGGTCTGAGACTTAGCAGAGAAATTTGAGCTGCGTGCGTGGATTTGGGAGTCATTGGCACATCCCTGGATGGCATGTGGGAATGTGTGTGCATGGAAAGAGGAAAGGGCATAAGACTGAGTCCTGGAAAAACCAGCGTTCATGGTATTGGCAAGAGAAAAAGGAGCTGATAAAGGAGACAGAAGGTGCAGCCAGAGGACAAGTTGGGAACCAGAAGAGAGCTTATTGCTGGTCAGACTCTGGCCAGTTGCCTCACACTGGCCCCTGGTGTTTGCGTCCAGTTCATTCTGGCCTGTGTCCTGGCTGGTGGTCCTTGAAGTTCACTATTCCAGTGGGCAAGAGGGGCCACAGGGCAGGTCACAGCCCCACGCAACCCTCTATCCATAAACCAGGGATGCACAGAACTCCCTGCCTCTAGATTAGCTCCTCTCCTCCCTCCTCTCTGCCACTCCAGTGACATTCCTAACACACACATCTAACCAAGTCACTCCCTGTTCAGATACCTTCTGGTGCTTCACATTGCCTGCATGATGACATCTTAACCCAAGACCTTCAGCTTCCTTTCCCACCAAGTTCTTCTCCCTCCCTCACCCCATACACGCCCCTTGTCTCAGCTCCTGATCCACTTCCGGTTCCTGACTTGCCCACATTGTCCTACCTCTACTCTTTTGCCCAGGCTATTCCCTCTGCCTGGAATTACTTCCTTCTGTCCCCACTTTCACCTGTCAGTGGCCTGCTCGTCCTTCAATACCCAACTCCAGGAGGCTTCTGCAGTTCCCCAAATGAGAGTGGTCACTCCTTCTGAAACATGTCAGTTTTTACCTCTTTTGCCACAGATGTCATAGTGCTCTTTGCATCGAGGCCATGTCATATGTTCTGCTCCTTTTTTTCTCATTTGTTTCATAAGCCTTTATTAAATATTTACATCCAGCTCCCCTGCTTTTGATGCATTAGGACAGGGCCTTTTTAATCTTTACATACCTCAGAGAAGAAAGTTTTACACATAGTAGGACTTGAGAAAGGAGTGCTTAAGTGCTCTTGGGAAGCTTTGAGGAGTAAGGTGAGGAACCTGGCTCTGGAGTCAGAGCTGTGATTGAATTCTAGCCCTGCCAGTCCACAGCCATACCACCCTGAACGTGCCTGATCTCATCTGAATTCTAGCCCTGCCAGTGACTTCCCTTCTGTAAGCATTGGATTCTGTGTTTGGGTCATTATTTGAGTTAAATGAGATAACGCATATAATATGCTTGGTGCATAGTAGGCATTTAATATGACATGGCTATTATTATCACTCATGATTGTTATCCCTATCCCATTGTTGATAACATTGTAGAGAGGATTCATGTGTGGGATAGAGATTTGGACTAGGGCCTCTTTGAGGATCCTTCCAGTTTCTCTGAGAAGAGATCAGGAAAAACCACAGTAATGTCCCCAAAACAGCTCACATCATCAGTGCACTTTTTTTTAAAAATTTTTATTTATTTATTTATTTATTTATTTATTTATTTATTTATTTATTTATTTATAAAAGATGACCGGTAAGGGGATCTTAACCCTTGTCTTGGTGTTGTCAGCACCACGCTCAGCCAGTGAGCGAACTGGCCATCCCTATATGGGATCCGAACCTGTGGCCTTGGTGTTATTAGCACCGCACTCTCCCGAGTGAGCCACGGGCCGGCCCATCAGTGCACTTTTTGAAGCACTCTCCCATCTTTAATCCCAGTGGAGCCACAAAACCAGAACACAGATGGCTTTTCCAATTTTATAGAAAGGGCAGCTAAGGGATTAAATGACCAGCCCGGGGTCTCACAGCCAGCACATGGCAGTGGGTGATCCCAGTGCCCTTTTTTATGCTGCCCCTTGCCTGCCCTTCAGTGAGATCCTCTGGGGATGACTGGACCTCCCCTTCACTTTCAGCAGCCTGGCAGAGGAGGTACCTGATAAGGGTTTGTTGAATGACTGGCTGACTGCCTGACTGTGTGCTTCTCTTTCCCAGAGGGATAGTAGATGACTTAGAAATTCAGAGAGCCTATACGCCCATCAGCCCTGCCAATGCAGAAGGATACTTTGAAGTTTTAATTAAGGTGAGTTGACTGTCAAGGATGCTGTAAGATGCCACGGACTGGTGTCTCCTTGGCCAGCTTGGTCAGGATGGGGCAGTTCTCACTGACATGAGAAAAGCCATTGTTCACATGGGAGGAGGCTGACTTGAGGGAGGAGAGGGGACAGGTGAAGAAGGCCTTCTCCTACCTCCTTCTTTCCTGGGGAAGGGGAGATGCCCAACAGAGGACATATTCTTGACACATTTTAGTAAAAGAAGGCTCTCATAGAGAAAGGGAAAGCTGCTCATTCTCACCTTTTTACCCGTCAATGAAGAGTGAACACTGAGCTGGCAGGGGAAGGGAAACCAAGTCCCTCCACACCTACTGTGTGCTGGGTACTGGAGTCCAGAGGTGAGTCAGACATGGTGCCTGCCCTAGAGAAACCCAGGCCAGGACAAGTGACCAGACCAGGACCATGCAGCACGACAGATACCATGACAGAGGAGGCCCAGCCCAACTCGGGGAGCTGGGGGTGCAGGGAAGACAGGCTGGGGTTCCTAGCAGAAGCCATATATTTAAGGACAGGAAATTAGAGGGAAAATGTGGGCAGGAAGCACTGGGAACAGTGTGGCCGGTGGCAAAAAGGGGCATGACTGGGGGAAGTAAGTTATTCATCCTGGAACAGAAGGGGGGCATGCCAAGGCAGCAGGATGCAAGCTGAGAGAATCAGGCAAAAGGTGGGCCATGGAGGACCTCGTGGACTGAACTAACCTGACATCACCTCTCAGGGGAAGTTGGGCAGGGGCAGGCATTTGAGTTGGGCCTTGAAGAAGGAGTACAACCTGGCAGTGGCAGGGAATGGCACTCTAGGCCAAGGGGATGGATAACCAAAGGCAGGGAGGGGTGAAATAGAACAGGTCATCTGGGAACTGTACCCAGTCTGAGTGGTGAGGGGAGAGGGTGCTTGTGGAGGAGCAGGGGTTGGTGGAGGAGTGGGCAGAGATGAGATGGACAGATAGGTTGGATACAAAACACCCTGGAGACCCAAGGAATAGATAACAAACCTATAAGAAGTCATGGAGGTCCAAGTACATGGACAAAACAATTAGGTTGAACTACATGAAATTGTTGATGCTCTAACATTTTTGACTTACAGAAACAGCAGTTTCGTATGGCTCAACCTAATATATAGCTCTAGATCATAATTTCCCAAATGGGATCTTAGGAAATACCAGTATTTAAGAGTAGCTTTCACTTCCTTCATCTCCTCTATGAGACATGAATTATTATCCCTGTTTCATTGATAAGCAAACTGAGGCCCTAGGAGGACCCAAGGCTCCACAGCTAGTAAGATGTGCTGCTGGTGGGTAAGCCCTGGCCCCCTGACTCCGAGACCCCAGCACTGTCTCTGGCTTCTGCCTTCCCTGCCTGCCTTCAGAACCTGAGTGTTTATTCCCTCACACATAAGCTTGGATGGGATCCCTTCTCCACGCAACTGTTTGTCTGGGAGATTCCACAAATCCTCTCCAAATGGCCTGCTTCCCCAAGCTGCTTGTCTGGGTATGTTTCTGTTGAAAGGATAAGCCTGGAGACAGTTCTTCAGGGCAGCTGGATCTCTCCCAGCTGCAAGGCTGATTTTCTCCTTCGTTTACCGGGAAGCCTCTCTTTAGAGAGATGCTTAATTATCCCTAAGCTGCTGGCTAGGAAGAGCTGGAAATGTCTTTGCAAATGGGGAAGGCAGGCGGGGTTTTATAGGTTTACCCTCCCAGGTAGAAGGAAGGAGGAACTCCCATTTCTCAGGCACCTTCTGGGCACTAGGCACTGCTTCTAGCTCTTTATTCTCATTGTCTCATAACCACCCTACAGAGTAGATCATATTATCTCTATTATACGGGTGAGAAATTGAAGCTTCAATGTCATTGTCCCGAGGCCCCTCAGGTAATAATCGTATGATCTAAGTGGAAGGACAAAAGTTCCATGTCAATTCTATTTAACAAGAGTGTATCAAGCATTTCCTCTGTGCCAAGCTCTGTGTGGGTGCTGGAGACACGGAAGAATCCTTCCCTTCTCCTTGGGTGCCATCTGTGCCAGAGGGCCTCTAAGGTCACAGCTGGGGTTGTGTCTCCCCCAAGACTGGGGCAAAAAAACAAAGCATGCTCTGCGACACAGCCTTCAGCAAAGCAGGAGAAAAACCATACCCTCCTTCCCAGACCTTGTCCAGGTAAGCCAAGGGCTTCCCTTGCTTTATGCAGATGGTGCCCAAGGAAGTCAGGAGTGGTATTGGAGATGGCTATGGGTGCTTCAAAGCAGGTCTGGGGACCAAAGCCCAGTCTCTCCTTCAAGTCTGGCTATAATCTCACTCCACACACTATTCTAGTCCTGTCTCCCCACGCTTCCTGCACATCCCCACTCTACCATGTTTACTCATTCTTCCCAAAACACAACCCAGCCTGTTCTACCATCCCATGCCTGATGTCCAGAATCCTTTCTGCACTCCTGCTCCCATTCCCAGTGAATTTGATCTTGCCCATCCTTCAAAGTCCAACTGAAATGCCTTCTCTTCCAGGAATCCATCCTTGATCCCTCTCCATGGAAGTGACTGCATCTTCTTTAGGGTTCTCCTAGCACTTTATCCTTCTCATGGAGTATTAGGTCATCTCTACCTTGTGTAATGTCTGAGACTTAGGTCTCTCCTAGATTGTGAGCTCCTTAAGGGGAGATCCTGAATCTCGATTAATTGGTTGATTGATTGATTGAATCATTCATTCACATATTTATTAAGTCCTTCCCATGGTTCAGACACTGGCTACCTTCATGGAGTTTAAGGTCCAGCTGTCTTCCCTGCAGCCCCAGCATGGTGCCTGGCACAGAGTGGGCAGGCACCCAGGAAATGTGGACTCCCCTCCCCGCATGGAGGAATCCCTTCTACAATCTTCATTTTTTCATCCATCCAGGAGATGGTGTAGGATAATGCAGAGATTACAAATGCATGGCCTGCAAACTGAATCCAGTGCACAAATGTATTTGGTTTTCACCTGCATAGTGTTTTAAATTTTTGAATTAATTGCTGACATTTCAGAAATGGGAGATTTTAAATAAAAATATGGACTTCCTGCTTCTCTTGGAAAATCAGAAGATCTGGCATCATCAGCCCACAAACTATTGCCTGAAAGCTCCAAAGTGGCTTCCCTCTTTAGAAGGAGCATTCACTCACCAATTTATCATAGTTCCCACCACTCCCTACTGTCGCCCTGACACTGAGACTGAGTGTTAATTGCCATTAATGAAATCATCACCAAGTTCTTCATTTAGTTGTATTACCTGCATGTCCTTTATACGCATTTGGGTTTGAGACCTCTGGGGTAGTTGCTATAGATACTATGGATTCTTATCCCAGCCTTGCTATCTACCTTCTGGGTAAGCTTCTTGGCCTCATCTGAAAATTGGGAATAACAGTACCAACTTTGCAGGATGAGGAGGAAGATTAAATGAGATAATATATGTAAAGAACTTAGTATTGCAGGAAGAGCTCCACATTAATGGCTAATCTGATTTGTGTTGGCAACATGTGCCTGTCCCACTGAGATCTTCCTGTGTTTGCTTCCAGTGCTACCAGACTGGGCTGATGTCCCGGTATATCGAGTCCTGGAGAGCAGGAAACACAGCTTTCTGGCGAGGACCTTTTGGAAACTTCTTCTATAAACCAAACCAGGTCAGTGCTAGCACCCTAGTCCTTAGGAGATCCCCTTTGGCTTATCCTCCAGGGATGTGCTTTTCATGTTTCAGGCCATGGAATCTCACTATGCCGTTCTCCCTGAGCTTGAACCCAATCCTGAGAATATCCTTGGGTTTGGACGCAGTGGAGATGCAATAGGCACTAATAAACAAAACTGCCTGCCCGTGCTCTATGAGTATCCATGGCTGCCCATTACTTAGAAAATCAGACTTGTGTACTTAGTGTTTAGGACCCCATACCATCTGGCCCTCAGATACCTTTCCAATTTCACATTTCAGTCACAAGACTAAATATATCCCATGGCTTCCTAAATATACACTGTAGTTTCCTAAATACACGCCATGACTCCCTGCTTGGGGCCCACTGCCTCTGAATATGGAAGGCTCTTTCCCTCATCTTCATGGCATGTGAAAATCCTTCCCCAACTTTCCCAGAAAGAATTTGTTATTTCTGATCAGTTGGTGCATATCTGGAAAGCAGTTTGGCAGTATGTATCAAGAATCTTCAAATCCTTTGACCCAGTAATTCCATTTCTGGAAGTCTGTTCTATGGAAAGAATCCAAACTGCTTACTCTTTTGCATGTATTCATTGCATCTTTCCTTATAATAGCAAAAAATTGGAGGCAACTGAATATCCAACAACCATAGCTAAGTACACTGGGTTACAGCTACTTGACAGAATATTATCCTGGATTTTAAAATTGTGTATATAAATGATGTTATTACATGTCTATGCCATACGATCAAGTGACAAACACCAGGTACCAAAGTGAATATACAACAGGTCGGTTAAACCAAGTTAAAATGCACAGAAAAAATATGAAGAGAAAATGCAATGACATGTTAGCACCTCTGGGTGGTAGAATTATGGGTGATTTTTATTTTCTTCATTATACTTTCCAAATTATCTGCAATGAACACATATTACTTTTATAATTGGGAAAACAAAGCAAAACAGAAACAAATGGAAAAGAATGAATCATGCCTTCTTGTTCATTCTTTTTATTTAATTTAAAAATAGCTTTTATTGTTTTTTCCTTATTACAAATGCAGTACATGTTTATTACCAAAAAAATCAGCAGATATAGAGAAACAAAAACAAGAAAATAAAAAACACCCACAGGCTGTCTACTCAGACACACCAGTCTTACTACCTTGTATGTCCTTTCAAATCCTCTTCCATGTGTGGGTGTATATACAAATGTGCACAAGCACACACATACACACATGTATGTATGTATGTATGTATAATGATATCAAACACGTATTTGACACCTATGTGCCAGGCTCTGACCTTGCTGTGCAGTAACTCATTTAATCGTCACAACAGCTCTTAGGTACTACTGCCCCCATTTTATAGATGTGTGGGGTGCATATATAAATACTCTTCCACAATATTCTCCTCATACGATGCTTAGCACAGCATTTTTAGCAGAGTATGCCCCTGTCCCCAGGCCCTTGAGAGCAGGGAATAGGAATTGTTCCTGTTTCCTCCTGGCCTAGAATGGACATCGTATGACTATTGTCCTGACCACCTTTTCTGGGTGGAGCCTCTCGATGACTGGGGCTACTCCTTTTCATCCACAGAACACTTGAAGGCCCCTGCATTTCTAATCTAGGAAGGTTGTAGGGCCCAGCAGTGAGAAAAAAGAGATGGCATCTCACACAGTAATATTTAGCCCCTGAATTCCAGCTAAGTCTTGGCTTTGCTCCCATGAGGACGCTCAGGGTGTTCCTGCCCTCTTCTAGTCCATTTTTCTGCTCTGCAGTTGTTTCCATTACAGATGGATACTACATCAACCCTGAGGACTGACACGTTAGCATCTGTCTGTGCATTCATTCAACGTACAGACACAAGTATCCACCCAGAGCCCCGCCTATGCTGGACTCTGGAGACCCAGAGATAGGTCAGACAAGGCCCCTGTCCTCCAGAAGCTCACAGTCTGACGGGAGAGACACACACATACAGATGACAACAACACAGTATGACCAGTGTTCTGCAGAAGGATGCACAGGAAACTGTGGGAACACAAAGGAAGGACCCCTCCCAGCTCAAGGAAGGCTTTCCAGAAGACAACCTGAGCTGAGTTGGAAGAAAGAGGAGGAGCATGGCAGGCTAAAGACTTGGAGGCTGGAGAGAACTCAAATATAGGACAGAATGGCATGGCCATTCCTGACAGTAGCTGACAGGAGGGAGTCTCAGGAGTTAGCAAGCGGAAGGAATCTAATTGGATTAAGCCTAGGCTCCGCACCAGGCACTTTATGTCATTTCATTTAATCCTCACAACAGTTCTGAGATAGGTGCTATTACCAGTGGAGAAATTGAGACTCAGATTGGTGAAAGAGCTAGCCAAGGTTAGGTGGTTGGGGATTTATACACAGAGACCTAATCTCTAGAAGGAGGGAGGTGAATAGCTCTCTGCATGGATCATGCACTAACCATTAAGGCATTGATCTTAAAGAGGATTGCCCTTCTTTAAGAGACCTAGAGCCTGGAAATGGGTTCAGTGAGGAGGAGTTTATGGAACCAGGTCCTCTTGGAGTGAGAACTTACCTTTATTGCTTGGCTCTCTTGTGCCAGTGCTGTGCTAGGCACTTATGTATATTATCTCATTTGGTCTAGAGAAGAGCAGGCTCAGGGGTCCAAGCTGGGGCCCTGAGATCTCTGCTGGGCTGCCCTGGGGTTGAGGAAGCAGCCCAGAGAGCAGGGATGGGGTAGGGTTGGGGAGTGGGCAAGGCTTTGGTGGGAACAGGTTCAGCTCAGTGTGAGGTGGAGAGCCCTCACAGACAAGGGAGTTGGCGTATAGTAAATAAAGCAAGCTGCCTTGGAGGTAAGGAGCTCCCTATAGTGAGCAGAAGTATATAGGCAGAGAGTCCTTGTGATGGTGCTTTAGAAGGCAAATAAGCCACTTACAGGATGGCCTACACCGATATGTTCCCATTCAGCCTCAAGATTTCATAATCTCTGACCTCACATGCCTTTCACAAGGGAAGATGGCTTCCTGGAAGAGGTAGAAAGAGGACAGAGATGGACACCCAGGAAAAGCATTGCTGTCAAATTCAAGCAAGCCCGAGAAAAGGCTCCATAGTGGGGTGGGTGGGGTGAGACCCCCCCAACTCACCTGTCATCTGATGTACCTGTTCTGTTCCCCAGTATGGTGAGCTCCTCATGCTGGCTGCGGGCACAGGCCTGGCCCCCATGGTGCCCATCCTGCAGAGCATCACAGACAATGCAGATGATGAGACCTTTGTCACTCTGGTCGGCTGCTTCAAGACTTTTGAGGGCATCTACCTGAAATCCTTCCTCCAGGAGCAGGCCCGTTTCTGGAACGTCCGTACCTTCTTTGTACTCAGCCAGGTGAGCCCAGGGTGGTGACTTCCTTCACCAAGACTCTGCTGTCCTCTTGCACCTGTCCTGAGCACCAGCTGTGGCCTCCCCACCCCATGCTGTAATAATAATTCCTGCCACTGGTGGAGCACCCACCGTGTGCCTGGCATGGAAGGCAGGTATCATCATGTTTATTATACAGGTGAGGAAATGGGAGCTCAGGGAGGTGAAGGTGGCAGCCGTGTCTTGCTGCTACATGGGGGCAAGACCAGGACTGGAGCCCAGGTCTGTGTGCTTCCTGAGCTCCAGCTTGCCCCACCATGCTTGCTGCCCCCCATCCGCCCTCTGGCATCATAAGTTACGCAGGCCAGAGGCCTGGCTGTGCAGTCAGAGGGCAGGCCACAGACGTCCTCCAGGCTGTGCTGAGTGCCTCAAGGCAGGGACCACATGTCAGGATTAGCACTCTCACTTCAGTGCTTAGCATAGTGGCAGGCACAGAGTAGGGGACTCAGACAGTGACTGATAGAGTAAACTGGATCCGAGTTCACTGCATTTATTAGGGTCCCTACCACCTTGGTTTGTCCCTCTCTGGGAGGATAGCTGCCATAAACTCATCAAGCTGCAGATTCTCTAGCAGAAGCGAGCCTACCACCTGATTCTCCGTCCCCTCTGTTCACTCAGGTGACCCTTCCTGGGCTCTCCCCCCAGGCCATAGTGTGGGGGACCATCTTTGCCCCTTATCTCAAGCCAGGCCCCCAGCTGCCTTGTTCACGTGCCGTCCCCCATCTGTATTTACTTCTCCTTTCTGCATCCCTGCAGGGGCCTCCCTTGCATTCCATGTTGCTCAGGGTCAGTCTTATTGCCCTGTACTGTAGAGCCCACTCTCATCAATTTCCTTTTTGAGGCAAGCTTTAGATAGTCCCTAAAGACTTAGGAGATCCCCAGCATTGTGGCTGGGGGCAGGAGGTCAGGAATCTGGATCTCCCTTCCTGGTACCAGAGTTCCTAGGGTCTCCAGGGCCCAGGGTCTGCGGGCCTGTCCAGGTGGTAGAATGCTCAGGCTCATGCTTGGTGAACATTAGTAGCATCAGGGAAGTGCCCAAGGCAGGGGACTGAAGCCAAGGCTGGTGTGCAGCCTGGGTGGTGGAGGGTGGGGGAAGGGCCACCGCTGCCCAAAGGTACAGTAAGCCCTGCCCGAGAGCCTGGGCAGTGACGGTGAGAGCAGGGGCAGGAAGGTAGCACCCAGCAGAGACACCCAGCTGTTGGCCAGCCTTCCTTTCTCTCCTCTGTTCCCCAACCACATGCCAGGTGTAAGGGACACAAAAATGGACATGACCCCTTCACTGCCCTCCAGACACTCACTGCCTATGGGGGAGAGCACCAGGGCTTGCTGATAACAGCTCCCCTTCCTTAACCACTTTCTCTGTGCCCAGCACCATTCAGAGCACTTTATATGTATTGACTCATTCAGTCCCCACCATGATCATACGAGGCTTGTGCTGCCATCATGCCCCTTTTACAGATGTGAAAACTGAGGCACAGAAAGATTAAGAACCTTGCTCAAGGTATCCCAGCTAACTGGTGGAGAGCTGGGTATAAACCAGGTGGTCCTGCCCAGAGGCCATGCTCTAAGTTGCTATCAGTGTAAGACAGCGCAGCACAGGTTCCGTGAGAGTGTTCAGGATGCTGGTGGTGAGGGCGGGCTTTGCAGAGCAGACGGTATAAACCAGGTGGTCCTGCCCAGAGGCCATGCTCTAAGTTGCTATCAGTGTAAGACAGCACAGCACAGGTTCCGTGAGAGTGTTCAGGATGCTGGTGGTGAGGGCGGGCTTTGCAGAGCAGATGGCATTTGAGCCTGGGCTTGAGGGTTGCACTGAAATTCACCAGCACGGAGGACTTTAGCCCTGGGCCAGAGCTTTGATGATGCTGGTGGACTGGGGTCGGGCAGGTGAGTGGGCTGGACTGCAATGGTAGGGGCAGGTGAAGGGGGTGACTGTGGTGGCTCCTGCCCATCACACTCCCTTGACTCAGGATACTCCTTCTCCTCCCTGGGCCACAGCAACAACATCCTCAAGCGTGTCCCAGCTCTAGCCACTCCCATTTGTCCTTTATCCTGCAGCCTGAAGGGCAGATCTGCCCCCACCCCCACCTTTCCCTGGCTCCTTGCTGCTCTCAGGACAATGTCCAAGTGCAGTGGCCTGCCAGCCTCTGCAGCCTGCCCTCCCTGCATGCTGTGTCCTGGTGTCACTGGTCTGCTCATGGATACAAGTGTGCCATGCTGTCCTGGCTGCTAGGCCTTTCCTCATGCTGTTAGCCCTGCTGGGAGAGCTCTTCCCACCTTCTTCACCTAACACTCACTCATCCCTCAGTCTCTTCAGAGGTGTAGCTCCGTCCTGGAAGCTCTCTCAGAGCCCCCAGGCTGGCGGTGATGTCTCTGCTGTCACAGTCCTGGCTCTCCTCCTTCACAGCACCCCCACTGCACTACCAGTGTTTATGGGGCTCAGGGTGACTAGCCCGAGGGAACTGGGCAGTGGGAAGGAGAGGCGAAGCAAGCTGCCATGGGGGGAGTGTGGGAAGATCCAGATTGTCAGAGAGGGTCCCCCTCATCAACACCAGAAGGCCCGCAAAGTCAGACAAGCACTGTGAGGCCTGGCTC
The DNA here is from genome assembly GCF_000696425.1 of Galeopterus variegatus. NCBI lineage: Eukaryota > Metazoa > Chordata > Mammalia > Dermoptera > Cynocephalidae > Galeopterus > Galeopterus variegatus. Next base: position 209,246 of record NW_007729006.1, read on the forward strand.
CAGAGCCCTGTGCGTGCACCTGACAACAGAGGCCTCTGTTCACGAGCCTCTACCAGGGGTTGTGCTATCACTGTGGCTCGCCAGACAGTGCCTTTCCACAGCCAGTGCCCTCAGCACAACAGCTCAGAGAGGTCATGGTCACTCAGCCAGGAAGTGGCAGTGGAGCTAGGATTCCAGCTCCTCCTGTGTCCCCCAATCCTGCCTCTCTACCATCCTGGGATTTAACAGCTCGCCTTCATCGAATCTGCAGTGAAGGTCCTGCACTGGTTTTGGGTTTTTGTATTTGTGTGCTGGTTACATGGTTTCTTCTCTTCATTAAAATTCTTCAGACTGTATATACTTAATGATTTGTACACTTTTCTATGTGTATGTTATACTTCAATAAAATGTTTACTTAAAAAAATAGAAGAAATTGCTCCTAGTCAGCTGGAGGTGGAGCTTTCATTTTGTGGCCCTGAGGAAGAAAGCCACAAGCTAAGGCCGGAAAGGGCCAAAACAGAGATGGAGCCTGGCTCCCTTGGGGCATCGCACATCCCTGGAGTGCTTGCTAGCATAGCCTTCTTGTGGGACAGAAAGAAGCCCTTTCCTGGGGAAGGCACTGCTGACTGTGTCACATGCAGCCAGGATGGGGCCGGAGCCTTGTCTGTTTTGAGCAGCTGCCGTATCCCCAGTGCCCAGCATGGTGCACTCAGTACATATCTGTTAAATAAATAAGTCCACTGAAACCTTAAATGAATGGAAATTATGCTGCAAGGGTAATAGTGATGGATAACCTTGGAAAGAGTTTGGGAAACCCAGGGTCATGGGGAGAAGACAGAGGTGGCAAGACAGTGGGGCTCCAGTTCTAGTCCTGCCACTGCCCCTGCCTCACTGAGTGCCCTGAGGGAAGCCCCTGCTTCCTCGTTCCTCATCTGCTGTATGAGAGGAACAACCCACCCACAGGCTTGCACAGAGGGAGATGAGGAAGTGCCTGGCTCATGGTAGGGCTTGGCATGGGTTGGCTTCCACCCCCTCTGCCTCAGTTTCCTCATTTGGCAGAGAAGAGCTGGCTGGGTGAACTCTGAGGACCTCCCAACAGTTACCCCCGCTATTTCTTGTCTTCCCAGGAGAGCTCCCCAGAGAAGCTTCCCTGGAGTTACCGGGAGAAGACTCACTTTGGCCGCCTGGGCCAGGACCTAATTGAAGAGCTGCTCAGCTGCTGTCGGAGAAAGCCATTTGTATTGGTGTGTGGCTCAGTTGAGTTTACCAAGGACATGGCTAGGTGTTTGCTGTGTGCCGGCCTAACCAAGGACTCCTACTTCCTCTTTTAGTCTAGGCTTCCCCTCCAAAGCCCAGGCCAGGGCCTATTCCTATGACACAGGAAGGAGCACAGACTAAAATTTGAAGACACGGAGTCCAGGCCTGGCCCTGCTGCTAGCTTGCCAGGTGTCTTGGGGGCAAGTCTCTATACTTCCGTTTCTCATCTGCCCCATAAAGTTAATCATTCTCTCCCAGCCTCCTGCTGTGCAGAGGGAGGCCAGGGGCTATACGTGTTCCAAGGAGGCAAGCATCCAGCCTGGGAGTCAGGGAGGACTCCTTAGAGGAAGCCCAGTCCAGGCTGAGCTCCAGGATGAGTAGGATTTGGGCAGGAGAAGAGGCGAGAGGAGCTTCCCTGGCTCTCTGATTTAGAGGGTTTCTTGGGAGCTCCAACCATGGCCTCAGCACCAGCTCAGGTTAGGTGCTCCATCGGTATTTAGGGAATGATCCTAAAAGAAGCCAAGAGCCCTTTGGAGGAGGACCTTGCCTAAAGTACCTCCAGTGCCATGAGCCTAACATGCCGAAGGTCTTGGGTTCTTTGACTTGACCATGTTCTTAGAGCAAGGTGGGGCCCTGGATTACCTTTGTATTGGCCCCAAGCCTTTCCCACTGCAAACTGCTTTGCTCTCAGTGACCCTTCCCTGGCTCAAGAGCCCAGCTCAGAGTCCTTTCCCCAGTAAAAGAGAAGGCACAGGAAGCAAGTGCCCCTCCCTCCTCCTGCAGGCAGCAGGCTCAGCCTGTGCCTTCAGCTCCAGAGCCCTGGCAACAGTTGCTATGGAGATCTAAAGATAGAGCTGGAGTCCAGAGACCTGGGTTCCTCTCTTGGCTCTGCCCACTGAGCAGCAGCTGATTCCAGTTCACCCACCCATCTCCTTCCCACCCCACCCCTTCCATCCTGCACAAGGCATGCCCTGCCCAGGGAACCCAGCACCCCTGGGCAATGTACTGCAGTTAATGAATTCTGCTTTTCAAAGCCTAGGCTCCAGTGTATGCACCAGCTCAGGCTGTCTATAGGCCGTCCCAGAATCAGAATACTAAGCCATGGGATCTTAGAGTTAGACTTTTAGAGTCACAGAATTGCAGTCCTTATCACATCCATGCTGAAAGTTCAGGACACCAGAAAGCATTTAGTCCAACAGATTCATTGTATAAATGGGGAAACCAAGGTCCAATGAGGCTAAATGACTTGCTCAAGGAGAAACAGTCAATGTCAGAGCCAGCACAAAAAGTCTCCTAATCTCAACCCTGTGCTGAGTTCTGTACCAGTGGCTCCACAGGGCGCTAGAGTTCCTCAAATGGCAGTGGTGGAGGGACAGCCAGATGGGTCTCCAGGCCCCCCTTCAACCAGAGTCTACTTTTATCCCATTTATATATTGGAGTTTGGAGTAGTTTTCATTTGTGGAAAAGTATTTTCCTATTCTGCCCCAAAAGTTGCAACAAATCTCTGTGCATGCCATGTTCACTAAATCATGATAAGCAGCCAGAGGGTGGTGCCAAAGGTTTCATACTTTCTCAGGCAGTATTCTACAGTCACATACATATGGGGGACCCCAAAAGTTGCAACAAATCTCTGTGCATGCCATGTTCACTAAATCATGATAAGCAGCCAGGGGGTGGTGCCAAAGGTTTCATACTTTCTCAGGCAGTATTCTACAGTCACATACATATGGGGGATATGGTATGTGACCTTCTCCAAGAATCGTATGCATATGAGTGTAATAAGGCTCTGAGAAGACCAATGGTAAAGAAGCTTATTTAACTATGGAACACTTTTCTGTGGGTTTCTAGCACAGGGTAGTGAGTGGAAAAGGCACAGACTGAGATTCAGAGCTCCCGAGCAGGATCCGTGACCTCTTCTTCCCTAGCCTGTGACTTGGGCAAGGCACTTTCCTCTCTCGGGGCTCTGAAATCTGCAAGTTTTCATCCACCCTTTCCTCTCCCTCAGTTAGCACGTCCTATTGATTCTACTCACAGATACTCCTGGAGGGCCTGTTATAAGCGTGACTCTCTTGTAAGCACCAGGGAAGCAACAGTAAATGAGGCAGATGCAGCCCTTTCCATGGGGGAGCTGATAGCGTGGCACAGAAGGCAAATTTTAAACTTAATTCTAAGAGAGATGAGCATTATAAAGGGGAAGTATGGCGTGCTAGGAGGGTGGATGGCAGGGGCTTTAACATAGCCTAGGGGAGGGCCGAGGACATGCCACTGCCACTGAGGGTAAAGGCCTCAAAAACAATACTCTCATTCATAGTTAATGGTGTTAAGGGGATCCCCACTTAAGGAGTGGAGGGTCTGGGGAAGTTCTTGTCTGTCTTTGTCCCATTTTAGATATTTGATGTTTAAATATTAGACATGGCCACCCAGTGGTGACTGACAGCCCCTCTTGTCCTAGAATGTGTTGTCCTCGCCTTCCGCTCACTCCATGTAGGGTCTATGCAGTCTGGTGGCTGGTGGGGTCTCATCATGGGACACTGATGAGGACCCAGCCAACCCTTAGTGCCAAGATCCACTCAAAAGGGCTCCTGTCTTCTGGAAACTTGAGAGGTCATGGCTGGGTGCTGTGCCTCTCAAGATGCTAAGCGAGCCCAAGAAGAAGAGGACAGGTGGAGATGTGTGAGGACAGAGCTCTTGGAATTGGGGGTGAAGTCTCCATCAGCTGGCCCATTCCTTCTATCTCTCCTGACAATGCCCCCGCTGTGGCAGTGTGCTGTTGGGCAGTGATGCAATGGGAGAAAGGAGATTATGAGCTAGACAGGACACAAAGGTAGCAGGAAAGAGGTCAACAATGTGTCCACAATTTTGTGAGCCAGACATAGCTGTCTTTTCTGAATGAGCCCAAGCTTCAGGAAGGCCACAGCTGCTAAAGGGACTGTGGGGCAGACTATTGGTAGCAAAAGCGACGACTGCTTTAGTTCAGCCCTCACTGTTTTGCTTGCACCACTTCAGCATTCCCTCATTGGTCTCCCAGCCCCCAGTCTCTCCCCTCATCCCCCTCCACACTGTGACCAGACCACTTTTCCTAATGTGCAAATCTGAGCCTGTCTCTACTCTGCTTAAAATCCTTCAATGACTCCCTGTTACCCTCAGGATATGGCATCTCAGCTCTGCTTACCTCTCCACACTTATTTTGTGCTGCTGCCCCCTCGCACCCACCTCTTTCACTCTAAACCTGTTCTCTGCATCAGTCGGGGCCCTTCGCATGTGCCACTCCCTCTGCCTGGCCAGCCTACCCCTTTCCATCTCCCACTTGCTGTTCTTTGCCTCCTCATCTTCTGAGCTCTTAGCTCACTGTCGCTTCCTCTGGGAAGCCTCGCCTGCTGAATTAGTGAGCGGAGATGCTTATGTGCTCTTCTGTTGCCGCGCCCATCAGAGTTTCTCATTCACATGTGAGCACAGCAAGGGCCTGTGCCAGGGCCTGTCCACCACATCTCCAATGGGGGAGAGTGCTCAGTATGTCCTAAGTGTTGAATACCTGAGTGATAAACAACTGATATTCACGGACTGCTTTACAGGTGGCAAGATGCTTTTCCTCTACATTGAAGCTTGTGATCTCTGATATGCATGCTATTTTATTATCCCAATTTATGAATGAGGAAACTGAGCTTCTGAAACATTGAGCAATTCTCCAGAGTCATGTAGGGGTACACAAATTCCAACATGTTGCAATTGTCATAAAGGTTTGTGACACATGAGTATAGCCAGAGATGTGTATAAAGATTTTTATTGTTGCATCATTTGAAATAGCAAAGAATAAGAACTACCTATATGTCCATCAAAGAGAGAATGTAGAAACAAACAGTTCTGTATCCATACAGTGGAATACTACACAGCAGTTAAAATGAACGAAGGGGATCTACACATATCAGCATAGACTTAATCCTAAAAGCGTAACAATGGAATGAAATGCACATGTAAAGGAATAGGTACAGTGAGATACCTGTACTTGGAAATTGTGAAAACCCAAAATAATGCTAAATGTTCCAGAGGAGACTTCAAGGATAGTGATGACCTCTGATGATAGACAGAAGGGAATGGGATAGAAAGGAATAGGTACAGTGAGATACCTGTACTTGGAAATTGTGAAAACCCAAAATAATGCTAATTGTTCCAGAGGAGACTTCAAGGATAGTGATGACCTCTGATGATAGACAGAAGGGAATGGGATAAGGTGGTGGGGTTTTAGCCATATCTGTATTTGTTTTTTATTACAAAAATATTTGAAAGGAACATGGCAAAATATGAACATCTGGTAAATCTGGGTAATGGGTTCCCAATGTCTGCTATGGTCTTTTCTGTGTTTGAAATTGTTCCATCAATTAAGTTTTTTGCAAAATATGAACATCTGGTAAATCTGGGTAATGGGTTCCCAATGTCTGCTATGGTCTTTTCTTTTTCTGTGTTTGAAATTGTTCCATCAATTAAGTTTTTTGTTTTTTTTTTTAATATCCATTGTGCATGGTCAATGCTTTTCAGAAACTAGGGGCTTAAAAACATTCACTCCTTCTCTTCCACCCAAGAATACGCTATGCCCTTATTGCCTCCAAGCTTTTTATTCATTCATCTAAGACCCTTTGTGAGCACGTGCTGTGTGCCATGCCCTGTTCTAGGTGTAGGAGACACAACAGTCAATAGTAGAATCCATTCCTGGCACTTACAGCTGACAGGCTGTTCCTTCTGCTTGTCTCTTTTCTTCAGAAACTTAAACCAGAATAACTTTCCAGACACCATAGTGTTGGGCTCTTTTTTCCTTTCTTTTTTTGTTTTTATTTTGTTTTCTTTTTTAAATGGAACACTCCTAGGTTTAAGTCTCCTACTGATTCATGGCAAGTACCTTGGCCTCTCTGAGCCAGTTTGCTCATCTGTAAGATGGTTATGGTGGCACTGTCTCCCAGGGTTGTGTGAGGATGAGGGAAACGTGTAAACCCCAAGCACAACACCTGGCACAGAGTGGATATAAGACCCGGGCCCCTCCTTCTTTCCTCTCCCTGATGGCCCTCCCCAGCAGTGCCCAGCTCATGGCTGACCCCTGAGGATAGCATTTGTTTTCAAACTTCTCACTGTCAAGAACTCCCCTTTTTATCATTTTCCCCATGCTTTGGAAGATTTTGATCCCAAATTGCATGTTTTAAGTCATTATTAATTTATCTCCCATTTTTTATTAATCACAGACATAGAGAGCTGCCCTTCAGAGCTCTGATCTATACATCCAGCTGGGAGCTGCACGTGGTTGACATAATTCCAGCCTGAGGCAAAGGAACTCAACTGTGTGTGTGGTCTGGGTGGCCTGAGGAGGGGTAAAAGTAGATGCATCTTACTCTTTTTTTTTTAATTGGCCATGAGTCCTGGAAGCTGCTGGCCTTGCCCAGGTGGGTGCTGCTCCCCAGGTGGTCACTGACTGGTGGGCTGGTGGCTGAGTTTTCAGTGCCAGGCTCTAGTGTGAGGCCCCATGTGGGTCCCCCCGGGACTCACTCCAAATAGATGGCATGCACCAGTGCCACACAGAAGAGCATGGGGCTCACACAGTGGGAGGTGGCAAAGCAGTCTGCATGTGGTTCCCATAGGCTCTAGCTGGAGACCACCACACCATCCCACCCCTTGCTCCCTATTCTGATGGAGCACACTAGCTTGTAGTCGGGTGGGGTGACAGCCTTGACCAGGTCCCAGATCTCAGCACTCTGAGCCGCGGCCAAGAGGGCACACTGGGCTATATGGTAGGCCATACTGGCCAGCTTGGAGGGCAAGTGAGACTGCATCATGTCCTCCACCTCTGGCCTGGCTGACCTCAAGGGAACCTGGAAGGAGGAGAGGAGAGAGGTTATGGTGGGGGGTGTTTTGCAGCAAAAACATAGAACTTAGACTTCAAGCCTAATGTGTTGAACACATGTCCTCCACCTCTGGCCTGGCTGACCTCAAGGGAACCTGGAAGGAGGAGAGGAGAGAGGTAATGGTGGGGGGTGTTTTGCAGCAAAAACATAGAACTTAGACTTCAAGCCTAATGTGTTGAACACTGAACCCTGAGCTGGAGTATATGATTTGGAATAATGGAATGGCAAATGGAACACAGAACCTGGAAAACAAGAAAACTGCTTTGCAAACTACAGTGCTGTGTGTATAGCAGAGAGCAGAGATAAACCTAGCATAAAACGGGCTCAGTCTACAATAAGTGCCCTGAGGCCCTTGGCCCTGACTCCTGTCCCTCGGGCTGTGCCCCCAGGCCAGTTGCCCACACCTGCTCCTGAATGATGCTGATAGGCAGGTGATGGTTCAGCTCGAGCTGCAATCGTGTTCTCGAAGATGCCTGATTCTGTAAAAATGGAAACGAGCATTGAGGTAAATACTATTGGCTGAATGTCTACTGAGGGCCAGGTTTAGAATGTCATTGTTTTAGATGGGGTTTGCCCGCAAGCTGACTCTGAGCAAGGATTTGGGTGCAAGAAGTTATACGGGAGGTGATTTAGGGAAGCATGGTGAGGGAGTTGGGGAGGAAAGACAATAAAGGGTCTGTGTCAGAGAGTCAAATACTTGACCTCACTTGTGAAGTCTAAAAAAGGTGGTCTCGTGGAAGTACAGAGTAGAATGGGAAGAGTAGGGAGGGGAGGAGGGGATGGGGAGAGATTGGTCAACAGGTACAAAGTTACAGTTAGATAGAAGGAATAAGTTCTAGTGTTCCATTGCGCAGTAGAGTGACTACAGTTAACAATACCGTATTGTGTATTTCAAAATAGCTAGAAGAGAGGATTTTTTAATGTTCTCCCACAAAGAAATGATAAATGTTTGAGGTGATGGATATGCTAATTACTCTAATTTGCTCATTACACATTGTATACATATATTGAAACATCACAATTATTATATGTACAATTATGTGTCAATTAAAAATAAAATAAAACTTTAGGGGCCGGCCTGTGCCTCACTCGGGAGAGTGTGGTGCTGATAGCACCAAGGCCACGGGTTCGGATCTCATACAGGGATGGCCAGTTGGCTCAGTGGGTGAGCGTGGTGTTGACAACACCAAGTCAAGGGTTAAGATCCCCTTACCGGTCATCTTTTAAATAAATAAATAAATAAATAAAACTTTAAAATAAATAAAGAGGAGGATGGGGGGGCAGGTCACCCCTGTCAGCAACTACAGCTCATCCTGCTGGGGTCCTGTCAAGAGACTGGGCAGAACACACTTGAGAATTATCTCCCCGAGGGACAAGGAAGCCAGGCATTTATCCACCAACAACCCTACACCAACAACCTACTTCCTCACTGGTTGAGGGCGTAAACTCCTGGCACTTTTGGCTCTGCCAGGTTGGCTCAGTGCCTGGCAGCCAGGGAAGCCCCCTGGCAGAGACACAGAGGAAACTTTCTGCAGTTACTTCCAGAGTGGGTGGGGTGATATACCTGGCACATCAGCAGTGTCCGCTACCTCATCTCACTTAGTTCTCACAATCTTTAGAGATCAGTAGTTTCTCCAGGTTATGGGCAAGGAAATGGATGCTCAAGAGGTAAGGTAGCTAGTGGAGGAAGTGGTGTTCTTGCATGAGGGCCAGGATCAACCCCGTGTCCCCACCCCACCCCATCATCCCACGTAGCACAATGTCTGGCCAGTCAGTGTTGGAGTAGTAACTGTCAAATGAACAAATGAGCTGGTGAAAGCCATAGACAGGGAGTTAGTTACCTATCTTCTGTCTGGGTTAGTTACCCACTGCAATCTGGCATCCTCTCCCCCTTTCCACCCCATGTGCTCTTGATAAGGACCCTGGTGTCCAGCGGTCAGGGAGTTAGTTACCTATCTTCTGTCTGGGTTAGTTACCCACTGCAATCTGGCATCCTCTCCCCCTTTCCACCCCATGTGCTCTTGATAAGGACCCTGGTGCAATCCTCAGCAGCATTTGATGCTGTTGTCAATTCCCTTCTTCCTGAGCCTCTGTTTCCTCAATGGGATAATAATTCCAACCTCATTCAGGTGTTCAGCAAACATTTAGAGTACCCGCTGTGTGCAGGTTTTCTGCTGCATTCTTGAGGACCCTGACTCTGGAGATGCCCACCATCTCCTGGGGGGCTTCAGGTGCTGCCATAACAAATGTGAAAGACCTGGCACTCTGCCTGGTACTCAGCAAACACTCAGTGAGGGTGGGGCTCTGTCATTTCTTTCAGTCCTCTCTAGGCCTCAGTTTCCACAGTGAGAAAATGGGTAGAAAGAGGGGTCGGACTTGCTCTCTGAAGTTACCTCCAGCTCTGAGGCCCTTTTTCGGGCTGCCCTATCCCTCCTGCACTTGAGCCCTTCCCTCTCACCTTGAGTTCCTGGGTGACCTGCATGAAGTGATGAGGCCCCTGATGCTGAATGTGGCAGCTGCTGCCTCTGGACTTTCTGAAGCTTGGCTGGCCCCCCTTGCTGATGGAGGACCTGAGGAAGGAGCGCTGTTTCCCTGACCGTAATGACCGGCATTCTGAGGGTAGACCCAGGTGGGCAGGTTAGAGATGGGAGGAACCCAGGGCTCTCAATGAAAAGGTCTACAGGGTCTTGGACCCCAGCTACCTGCCACTCCAAGCATCTATAACCCACCACCCAAATCTGCACACCAGCTCAGACTGATCTTTCCACAAATGGAGCTCCACGTGGATAGAATTAGCACTGAGGTAAGAACACAGGCTTTCAAGCTGGTCAGACATAGGCCTGGAGAGTTCTGCCACTGAGCAGCTGTGTGATCTTGGGTAAATCACTTAATTTCTCTGAACTTCGGTTCCCACATTTGTAAATGGGATATTTTTATTCCTTCTTGCAACAGATATTTGTTGAGCACTTACTCTGCAACACGTGCTGAGATATAGCAGTGAACAAAATGCAGATTTTTGCTCTCCAGGTGTTTATGTGCTTGTGGGGGAGACAGGCAACAGACAGCCAGGGTGTCAGTCAGGATGGTACTGCCCCCGAGGGGGTGCTTGGAAGTGTCAGAGGACACTAACGCCTCCTGACAGGGCTGTAGGGACTAAATGAGATAATGTGCATAAACTACTGAGCACTGGGCCTGGCACATAGTAGGTGTTCAATATAAGCTTGCTGAATAAATAAAATTAATAAAAGTAATTCTCTCTGAGCCCTAATCATCAAGCAGTGAAATGGAGCTCATAATCATTACCTTGCAAAGTTGTTATAAAGGTAAGTTTAATTTAAATTCGTGAATGCTTAAATAGAGCTTACCACATGGACATGGACTACTCTTCCATAAGGATTCTTCAAAAAGTTCATGGGAAAAGAGAATTAAACAATAACATGAATGTTTCCATGAACTTTTGGAAGATCTCTAGTAAGCACTTTATAAACATGAATTCATTATTCCTACTTTACAAGTCAGAAAACTGAGGGTCGGGGAGGTTATGGATCTTGCCCAAGGTCACAGAATTTGAATGTGGCTGGATGTGAATGTGCCTAGCAAACAGTGGGGGTTCAATAATTGCTTTATTGTGGAGCAGGGAGGTTTTAGGCTTGGTGTCCAGTGCAAGGCAGAGCTCTCTGGGAGGCTCCCATGCTGAGCTGTTCCTACTCTCAGGTTGGGCTGTGAGTGAGTGGCTGAGGGCAGCTGGTGAGGGGTGGAGAGTGGTGGGAAGGATGGGAAGGGCTGAGGACAGCAGGGCCCAGAGGGGTGCAAGGAGGCAGCACAACATCCCAGACAGCTCCCGGAGGTTGCAGTCCTGGGACAGCCACTCCAGCAGCCTCCCCTGAGGCAGAAGCACACCAGGACCGTTTCTCCTTATGTAACCATGAACTGCCTCTAGCGCACCTTGGCTTGATAAAAGCCCCAGCTTGGCCAAAGAAGCAGGACTAATTGGTCGTCAGAGGGAGAGGAGAGAGGCTGGGCCTGCAGGAAGCTTCCTTTGTGTGTCTCCCCCCAACTTCTGTCTCCTGTCCCTGCAGATCCCCTTTCAGGACCTCTTTCTGTCAGGCTGCCCTGGTGACCCCAACTTGTGACCTCATCTGAGCACCAGTGTCACAGCCAGACAGTCCTAGGTTTGAGTGCTAGCTCTGCACTTAATAGGATGTGGGATCCTGGGCAATTATGTTACCCCAGTGTCTTCATCTGTGCGATGGGTGATGCTGGCAGCTACTCAGAGGGTTGTAAGAGTTGTACATGAAGCGACCCAAGTCAAGTGCTGGGCGAAGCACCCAGCTCAGTGCACGGGGCACGAGTCGGCACTCAAGTTCTGTCATAGTCCAGTGAGGTGGAATAAGAGCAGTAACCACATTTTACACGTGTGGAAACTGAGGCTCAAGGGATAGATGAGTGACTTGCCCAAGGTTACACAGAACGTCAGATGTGAACTGGGATCCAAACCCAGGGAGTTCGAACCCAAGCCATTGCTCTATCTACTAAACCGTAGATAACAGCAGTGACCCAGCCTTGCCGGGAGGCAAGCAGCCCCCATGCAGGGGCCCATTCTCTGCCTGACCCCCAGCTTTCTCCCTATCCTGGGACTGTGAGTCCTCATAGTGTCTTAGTTTCCTCGTCTGGGACCTGTGGAGGCTCGGAACTGGGAGTAGGGGTCCATAAATGGCAGAGATTCTAGCACCTCCTCACTTTCCTCCCATGGGACTGGGAGCGGGAGGCTGTGAAGGTCACGCCCTTGTCCAGGGGCCATTGGGAAACCTTGTCCTTGGCCTGTCTGGACTTCCCGGACGTCATTCCTGCCATGTGGCCTTCACACCCCAGCCTTTGGTAACGGAAACAGGGTAGAGTGACTGAGAGTAAAAGGGAATTAGAGGGGACAGAGAAGGAGGAGATGTGGTGTCCTGCTCTTGACAAAGGCCCAGCCCTGGGTCCAGGTATGGCCCCAGGGGTGTGAGGAGCCAACAAGACCACCTCCCACTGTCCTGGGACTGCACTCCAGCCTCCACTCCAGCCCCCCACCCACTTTCACTCCATGGGAGCCTGCCTCCCTTCCCTGGCCTTCTGCTTTCCACCTTTCTCTGCCCCTCACCTCCCTCTCTCTCCTGTATTCCTGCCTGTTTCTCCTTCCCCTCCTCTGTCACGTAGGGACCCCTCACACATTCGCTCACACCGCGCTCACTCGTGGCTTTCTATCAGGCTCTGGCAGAGGAAGTCTGAGATGAAACATGCCTCTCTCACACCAGGCAGGGCCAGACCTTGCTGACCCCAGGGAGCAGGAGTTGAGGGCTGCTCCCTGAGTGTCCCTACCTCTTGGCCTTTGCCACAGGGCCCATATTCATGGGAAACTTCCCTAGGTCTGCAGGCCCTAGTTAAGGGAGAGATATGACGCTTGGGACCCAGCCAGGAATCCCCAGGAGTGGAACTGCCTCCCTGTCCCCTGCCCTCTGCTAATCCCCCTGTTGTCAGCCCAGGCCTCTGGGAGGAAAGGGAGGCATTAGGCAGCAGCCTTGCTATCCCGTGGGCACTATCCCTATATCCAGGAACCAGTGACAAAATGCAGATATGAAGACAAAACTGGCTTAGAGGGGAACCCCAGATATAGATGTGCACCCTTGGAAATCTACATGGACATGCATGGAGGTACAGAGATGTGTAGCCCCAGAGTTTTGTGAGCATATAGACTCACAGTTACATGCACTCTGGCACAGATGTGCACACTCAGAGAGACACGGATCTGTACACTAGCAGAAGTGTGTACCCATGAAGATAGGTGTGCATTTAGAGATAGAAGTGTACATATTAATAGTCATGCACACACACGACTATGACATTTGTATTTAGACAAAGATGTATACCTAGTGAGGGACATTCACCCAGAATCTTTGTATATATCTAGAGGGAGAAATATACACATCAACAGCTGGGTGCAGATCTAGATGTATGTCTATAGACATACAGGGAGACACGTATGTACACAGAGACAGAAGTACTGTGTGATCCATGTGTATGCACAGAGATGGATATGTGTATAAAGAAACAGATATGAATGCAATCACATAAGGGTATAATCACTCTCAGAAAAGGACAGTCACACACAGCCAGACTAGTATACTTAGTGCCCGATGCGTAGGTATTAAGATGGGCTCACACACCCGAGGAAATAGCATGACCACAGCAACGGAAACAGGCATGCCTGGCATCTATCCCCCTGCCTTGGACTGCATCTGTCCGGGAGCATACGCACAACCTCGTGGAGCTCTTGTTACTCAGGCAGAACCTCTGTGACCACTATCTCCGGGGTGCTTAAGAGCCAGCCATGGAGAAGAAGGTCATCTTATGCCAAGAGATACCCTGGAAGTTTGAGGGTGGGTGCTCTGGGCTCAGCCCATGGGAATCAGCACAGAGGGCACTGTCAGGCACCCAGGCACCCAGGGTTGACTCATCTTGTGGGTGACTAAGGCACTCCCTAACAACCCTGGCAAGCAGGCAGGCAGCCTTTGTTCCTTTTCAACCATCTCCCCTGGGAACTAGGACAGCAGCCATAGCTGGGCTGCTGATTGGAGGGAGGGGCAGCCAGGCAGTAGGAGGCCTCACCCAGAGGTGACTTCGAGGGGAGATGGGTTAAAAAGAAAAACTCAAGACCTGAGATCTGTGCGGCATCTGGAGTTCACACAATGAATGCAGGATGAGGGAAGACGTGTTCCAGACTAAGTGCCGGCACTATTCTGCACACTTCCCGTGTCTGAAGCCACTCACTCCTCACAGTGCCCACAGATAGCTGCCCTCCTCCTCACTTCACAGAGGAGGAAGGGGAGGCTTGGAAGGTGAGTGACTTGTCCACAGTCACACAGCTGGAGTTGCAACTTGAACCCACATGGTCTAGGTTCTAGGAGCTCCGTGCTTAACTATTGCACCAGACTGTCCTGCCACTCCACTGGGTAGGTACTGCGTTCTGAATGCTTGTGTCCCCCAGAATTCACACAGTATGTTGAAATTCTAACCTCCAGGGCAACAGGATTTGGAGGTGGGCCTTTTGGGAGATGATTAGGTCATGAGGGTGGAGCCCTCATGAATGGAATTAGTTCTCTTACAGGCCCAAGAGAGTTCATTGGCTTCTTCCACCATGTGAGGACACAGTGAGAAGGTGCCGTCTGTGACCCAGGAAATGGGCCCTCACCAGACACCAAATCTTCTGCCGCCTTGATTTTGGACTATCCAATCTCCAGAATGGTGAGATACAAATTGTGGTTGTTTATAAGCTACCCAGTTTATGGTATTTTGTTACAGCAGCCCAGATGGACTAAGACAGCAGGGTTAAAATACAGGCTTTGAACACAGATGAACGTGGGTTCAAGGGGACAAGGACATTTCCTAGCTGTGGGGCCTTGAGCAGTTCAATCCATAAACAGCTGCTGAGTGCTTAGGATGTGCTAGGAGAGGATGGGGATGGGGACGAGTGAGAGGTTATGCCCTGGGCTAACCCCTGTGCAGGACACTGGAATGAAAGCCCTAAAAGATGTAGGGTGTCTTCAGAAAGCCCAGCCAGCTGGAGTGCAGCTGTCCTCTCTGTGCTAGAGGTGCACCCAGCGAGGAGGAACTCTCCCAGCGTGGGGTGGGGTCAGGACAACTCCCTGGAGGAGGGATGATAGAGTTTGGATGTGTTGTCCGCTCCAAAACTCATGTGGAAATTTGATCCCCAATGTGGCAGTGTTGGCAACTGATTGAGTCATGTTTATGGGATGTTCTCAAGGCTATTAGCGCTGAGTTCATTTTCCAGCATAAATAAAAGAAGATAACCATTAAGGACTTGAGGTCTATTAATATGCAACAAAATGCCTGGCCACTTACAAACATACAAACATCATCCCCTTCTTCATCACTGAGACGATTTCATGAAACATCCTCTTCTTTGGATGGGTGATAGAGTCTGGATGTGTTGTCCCCCCAAAACTCATGTGGAAGTCTGATCCCCAATGTGGCAGTGTTGGGAGCTGTTTGAGTCATGGGGGCGGATCCCTCACGAATGAATTAATGCTCTCCCTGCGGGGGGGAGGGGTAGTGAGTGAGTTCCCGCTCTATTAGTTCCCATGAGAGCTTGTTGTATATAAGCTGGCACCTCCTCTCTCTCTCTTGCTTCCTCTCGCCATGTGATCTGCTCGAACTCGCTGGCTGCCTGCCGCTTTCCACCATGAGTAGAAGCAGCCTGAGGCCCGCACCAGATGCAGCTGTCCCAGAATCGTAAGCCAAATAAACCTCTGTTCTTTATAAATTACCCAGTCTCGGGTATTTCTGTTATAGCGACAAAAAACGGACTAATACATGTGATAACATTTTGAAGGTTAGGAGTCCATCGAGGGATGATGGGGCAGAAAGAAGAGTCATCCAGGCTCAGGGCACAGCGCGTGCAGAGAAGTGAGAGAAATGGGGATGCTGAGATGTGGAGCTCAAGATGGAAAGAAAGTCTGAGAGGGGATGGGAGGCATCCTGAAGGGGCATGAGCACCAAGCAGAGGACTTTGGCTTTTATCCTTAGCAGGGGAGCAATATGGTCAGATTGGCATTCTAGAAAGATCAGAGTAGAGTGGTTTGGAGGTGGAGTGGATCAGGCAAGAGCAGAGGCACCTGAACGTGTGAGCAGGCAGCTATAAAAATGCAGGGAGATGGTGTGCTTGGAGGCAAAGTCTCCAGAAGCCATTTCAGAGGCAAAAGTGCAGTCTGGCCTGTTAGCTCAGTTGGTTAGAACGCAGCCCTGTAACACCAAGGTCAAGGGTTGGGATTCCCACACCAGGCAGTCATAAAAAAAATAAAATAAAATGGCCAGTGGCAAAAGTGGTGACTGATGGAGGTGAGGTGAAGGGAAGTCGAGGCAGGCTCCGACATTGCTGGCTTGGTGGGTTGGTTGTGCCACTACCTGAAATAGCAAACACCAGAGGAGAAGTAAGCTTGGTGTTGGGGGGCAGTGATGAATTCAGTTTTGCGAGCTGTCGATTTTAGGGACCTGAAGGCCACTATGGTGGTTACCATGGTTTCCAACCCTACAGCCATTTTTGCCTTACTCTTTGGTAGCAATGTGCCTATCTTAGGGGATGAATCATATTGAGCCAATCCTGGAACCCCTGCTCTTTGCCAGCGATGATCTAGGGGTGCACATGTGTCTCAGTTTGGGCTCTCCCTGAAGCAGACCTTGAGGCAAGGATTTACATGTGTGTGGTTTATTTAGGAGAAGCAGGGAACAATGATAAGTTTTAGTGACCAGGAATTTGTTGGTGACAGGGCAAAAATAGTTTGACTGTAGTGGGGGAGTGCAGCCTAGCAGACCTTGCAGGAGGGAGGGGGGAGAAAGTGAAGATAAGAAGTGTAGACACTGCTCTCAAGAAGCCTGGCTGTGGAAGCCTGCAGGTGGATAGGGCGGGAGCAGACGGGAACTGCACACTTGGGGGAAGTGTTTGTATCCCTCCCGCCACCCCAAGATGAGGAGATTTGTGTGGGCTGAAGCACGAATGGGATAAAGCCAGCCACACAGGAGAGGCCGAGGTTATGGAGAGAGCGGGGAACTAATGGAGCGATAGATGCCCAAGCCCAAGGGAGAGGTGGGCTCTGGGCACAGGTGGAAGGAGCGGCCTCGCATAGGAGGCCCGAAGGAAGCCGGCATGAGCACCTGCAGACAGGGCAAGGGCTGCATGATGAAGGGCTTCTGCTTTATGGCTGGCCTTTCTGCTCTGCAGGAGGAAGTGGGGTCATCTGCAGGGGGCTGGGGGGTGGGGTAGAAATGCACTGTCTTGGGAAGGCTGGTGGACATCTGGGACTTCTGTGGGGAATTACAGAGTGAGCCACCTGGGGAAACACAGGATGGCTGTGGAGCAGACCTGAGACCCCGGATGAGGTTGGAGACCATGAATGGGTGATAGTGCTGAATGTATGTGAGAGGACCCTGCCCAGCCGTGCTCAGAGGTCCGGACACACTTGGAGAGGGTGTGGCCAGTGGGCTTGTCTGGCAGACGTCATGAAAGGAAAGCAGGATGACCCTGACCCTGGCATCTAAGCCCAAGAAGGACGAGGGGCAAAGGATATGATAGGTAGGGGGGGAAAGGGGGAAAAAGACAGCAGAGGAGTGGGGAGGTTGAGGAACGTGTGTAATTGAAAGGCTGCCCGAGAGTGCCAGGAAGTGAGGCAGCTGCTCCAGGAACTGGGATGAATATTTCAGAGGTGAGTGATTCTGAGGATGTCCAGTCCAGGGTATGGTCACAGTAATGACAGTCTTCTGTTATGGATGGCTCAGCAGATGCTGCCACGGCCCTGCCCTCACCCCGCGGCATTTGCCATTCCCATGCTCGCAGACAGCTTCAGCCCGTAGTCCCCGGACCTTCTGCCTTGTTCAGGCAGGTTGGAAGTGCCCGGGAGACAGCGCCTTCAGAGCAGCCTTCATCAGTGCCGCTGGGAGCTGGTGGATAAACACACTGCTTTCTCGCCCCTCAGGTGGAATGACTTGAGGGCACGGTCTACACTGTCGCCTGGAGGTGCCCACTGAGGTTGAGCCCCGGTTGCCCACAGTGGTAATCCGCTCACTCACCCTGAATTGGCTTCTTTCCCATCCAGTCTCACTTCCCTACCTGTGCTCCCTGGGATCAAGTCCCAGATAAACTTCTTGTCATAGGGTTTTCTTGTGGAGGAAGCCAAATCAGTAGTTCAAACCCTTTGAGTTTGTCTCCTCATCTGCAAGTGCGGAGTATAATACGTGCTGTGAAAGTTGGGGGGCTGCACCCACTTGAACTATGCAGGTATCCAGCACCATGCCCAGCACCTAGCAGGAGCCCCTCTTTCACACACACAGTAGGTGTATAATAAAAGCACCCATCCCCTTAGACTGCCTGGAACAGGTGAACCTTTCTTTCCCGCCAATCAAGCCTCTCAGGTAAGTCAGTCCCTCAGGCCTGCCCATTCCTGATGCTCTGTGCTGAACATCTTCCAGTTGGCCTCCTGTGCTGGCAGCAGAGGACTCCTTGGGGACTTCCTGACCAAAGGGTGGGCCAGAGGCAACATGTGGTCTGGCAGATGGATGTCTAGGTTCCTCTGGGGTAAATAAAAGCCATCCTCATTCCTCTGCACTGAGCCAGGCACCGCTAAGACTTCCCATACATGATCTCACTTAATCCTCCCAGAAAACGGCATGCTGCTACTATCGCTTCTATTTCACAGTCGAGGAAGCTGGCCTCAGAGAGGTTGGGCTACTTTCCCAGGTTCCCACAGCCAGGCAGCAGTAGCGCCAGGACTCAGCCCTTAGTCTGTCAGAATCCAGAGCACAGGCTCCGCACCGGGAGGGCAGGGACATGCCATGTTTCCCACAGATGCCCCCATGCCCGGTGCAGGCAGAGAAGGAGCTTAGAAACGCATGTTGGACTGAACTGAACCAAATCGAAAGACTCCCAGAGGAAAAGAAAGATCCTATTTTCTGTTGGACATAGAGTCCTTGAGGGAATTCCTGTGGCCCCAGCTCCTAGCACAGGGCCCAGCACACAGAGGTGTTCAAGCAAGGCTTGTGGATCAATAAAGGAGTGAACATTTAATATCTGTGGCCAGGATTGATTCCGTGGCCCAGATCCGTTACTGCATCAGGAGTTGCATGATTTTCTAATTCTGTGATTCCTGCTGCATTCTTCCACAGAAAAGACTTTTCCGTCGTCAGCTGTCCACAACAATCTCCCTCTGAGCTAAATTCTCTCGTCTGAAGGAAGCTTGTCTCATTTGTCCCACTAATTAGGGGCTCCCTTCAGTGCCCTCAGGGGTGGAGGATGGGAACCTGTAGCAAGTGCCTACTACGTGCTTTAGCATATGTCATCTCATCTTGCTTCCTCAGCGGCCCTGAAGGCAGGGCCCACACTGGACAGATGAGAGGCCTCAAGATTTCTGTGTGGCTAGAGGACTTAATGCCCTTTCTCCACCACCCAATTTCCTGCCAGGCCTAAGTCGCTTCCCTTCCTGACACAGTGTGGCCTGTGCAGATCTCAGAATGTGTAACCTGGTGACACCAGATCCATCACCTTAGGGTAGAGTGAAGGGAGCACCTGGGGATCAGCTTACTGATTCAGGGGCCTATGAATTATTCAGGCCGCGGTTAACTAGGAGGCCCTCTCAGCCTCGCCTCTCTCCCCTTCTCCGGACCCTCAGATCCTGGCCTGCCCGAACCTTGCAGACCTTGGGGGCCCCTGGTGAGGAGATGCTGGCAGAGCTGGGGTCCTGTCTGCTGTTGGCAGTGGCACTGCTGGGCCCAGGCCCCAGGGCCCAAGCCATGAAAGGTAGGGGCTCCTGGGGACAATCAGGAACTGAACCGGAAGAGGGGAGAGGGGTGGGCCGGGGCAGCCAGGGTCTCAGGAGGCTTCTGTGTGGGAAACCGGAAAGCAGAAGGCCCTTTTAGGGGAATTGGCTGAGTTGAGGATGTATTTGTTTCTGAGATGGGGGTTGGGAGACCATAGTGTTGAGTGTCTGCTGTGTGCTGGATGCTTTACATATATGATCGCATTTAATCTTCACAACAAACTTCAAGGTGGGTATTAGTCCCCCATTTAATAGATGAGGAAACTGAGGGACAGAGAGGTTACATAACCTGTCCACAGCTTCATGGTTACCAAGAGTGAAGGGAATGTGCCAGAGAACTATTGAAGGTTTGTTGCTGGAAGGAGTCTTTATGCTCCTCCTGAGAGCCTGCTATACTTCCCGCTGCCAGCCGAGTGAAATCACAGTTCTTTATTACAGCTGCTGTCCCCTCTGCCTGGAAAGTCCCTTTTCTCTTTTTCCACCAGAGAACATCTGGCTTATCCTTCAAGCTCAGATCAAATACCCCTTCCTCCATGAAGCCTCCAGCACCCTCTACCTGCACTGTGGTCCCAGGTGGCCTTGTGCTGCCTGTCTGTGAAGCCAGGGCTAGATCATTTCACCCTCCTGCAAGGAGAGTACATGTACATGCGGGCTCAGCAAACAGCCATCAGCACATATTTTTTTTGCAGGCGCAGGTGGGCTCAGGGAGGAAAGGTGACTTGCCAGTCACACAGTCGCTGGCAGAGATGTGAGGGGAACCATGCCTGGGTGGTGGTAGGAATTAGCTGTTTCTTTTTTTTTTTTTTTTTTTTTCTTTTTTTTTTTTTGAGACCGGCCGCACCGTGCTCAGCCAGTGAGTGCACCGGCCATCCCTATATAGGATCCAAACCCGCGGCAGGAGCGTCACTGC
>NW_007729006.1:230366-232617 GCF_000696425.1 Galeopterus variegatus
GGCCGCACCGTGCTCAGCCAGTGAGCGCACCGGCCATCCCTATATAGGATCCAAACCCGCGGCAGGAGCGTCACTGCGCTCCCAGCGCCACACTCTCCTGAGTGCGCCACGGGCTCGGCCCAGAACTAGCTGTTTCTATTTTCCAGCCACCAGGGCTTCAGGGCCTTGAGATGATCTAGAGGGTCAGTGTGCCTGGCTGGGTCCTGGTGGACAAGGGCTCCACTTGGTGCCCAGGTCTGCCTGGGCAGTAGTTCTGCTCTGATGCTCATGTGGCTTTTCCTGCCCTGTGGGAAGAGCTGTGGAAAGGACAAGGACAGGCACTGGACAGAATGTCCCTCCATCCTCTTTCCATAAAGGCATGACTTAGACACAATTCCTGCTCCGTCCTGCCCCAGGGGCCAGGCAGGGAGCCAATGATATGACTGGTGTGCACCTGTGCAGCATTGTACAACCTTCATCTCATCAGTGCTCACAGCCACCCAGCAGGAGAGGCGGCATTATCCCCATTCCACAGATGCACGACTGAGGCTATGGAGGATAAGGGACCGTGGGTCTGAGCCTTTTTCTGTGCCATTTCCTCCTCCCAAATCTTCTCTAATAAAACCTTCTCATTCTTTCAAGTCAAACCCAAATCTCGTGTCCTCTGTGAATTGTGTCCCTTTCCTAATACTGCTGGCCCCAGCAAGATTGGCTCTCTCCCCCTTGACCCCACAGCGCCTGTGTGGCCACAGTCACACTGTGTGGTTTTGTCTCATTTGCCTGACTCCCCCCACCCATGCCCCCACTCTGAGCTCTCCAGGGAGGGGCCCATTCTGAATCAGCACAAGCCTGGTAGTACAGGGTAAATGCTGGACAGATGTGTCTTCTCTTTCAGGGACTTTAGTCAACTGTATTCTTCAGGATGCCTTTGGTCGCAAGCGACAGAAACCCATCCTGGATGCGTTTAAGCACAAAGAGGAAGGCATTGGCTCTGAAACCAGGGCGGTGGGTGTAGCTGAGCGGGGCTTGGGCATGCTGGCAGCCAGGGCCTCTTGGATACAGGGCCATTTCCACTTTTCACATGGTTCTTGCCATCTGCCAAGGGATTTCTCCATAAGCCTGAGCATGGTTCCCCTCAGGGCTCCCACTCCCAGCCTAGGGACCAGGGAGGAAAGCATTCTCATCCAGACATTCTGAGCAGAACTCTGGCCTGGCCTGGAGCACATGTCCAACAACAGGCTGTTCACTGTGGATTGCCCCTGGATTGCCCAGTTAGAGTCAAGTGTCCACCTCTGGGGTAAAGAAGAGGAGGGAGGGTTACCACATGGAGGCAATGGAGGGCAGCAGAGTCTAAAAGAGGGGGTGTGTTGCTGCAAGAGGTGGAGGAAGTGGTGCTGGGCAGATCAAAGCAATAGATGTCAGCTACAGCAAGTAACGTCCCTTCCCAGGGCTCAGTTTTCTCATCTGTAAAATGGAGTCAGTAACACCTGCCCTGCCTATTTCATGGGGCTGTTGGGAGGATTACATAAGATCATTCACTCATTCATTCAGTCATTCAGCAAATATACACTGAGCACCGGCTTTGGGCCAGGTACTGCTTTAGGTGCTTGGGATACACCAGGGAACAAAACAGATAAAATCCTTGCTCTTGTGGAGCTTACATTTTTGTGGAGGGAGACTGGCAATGAACCAAATAAGTAAGTAAAATAAACAGTATGTTAGATGGTGATGAATGCTATGGAGAAAAATATAGCACTAAAAGGAGAGGAGGACAGGGGCGGGGAGAGGGTTTCAACTGTAAATAGCGTCGTTAGGGTAAGCCTCATTGAGAAGGTGACCAAGAATGTGCTAGTTATTTTGACTTTTAATTTGAAAAATCTTAGATATACACAAAGTAGAGAAAAATAGTACAATGAATACCTATGTCTCCAATGATCGCTCACAATGACCAACATTCTGCCTTTCTTGTCTCTTCTGTCTCCCCGTCCCCACCCATTCTGGGATATCTGGAGAAATTTAAAGCCAATCTCAAATATCATATTATCTCACCCATAGATATGTCAGGATATATGTCTAACAGAGAAAGACATAAAACCATATATAACCCCAATATCATTATGATGGTATAATTCCTTAATGCTATCTAATGCTCAGTTCATATTGTTTTCCCCAATTATTGCCCCCCAATTTTTTTTTTTTACTGTTGATTTGTTCAAATCAAATTCAAACAAGGTTCATGCTGCATTTGGTTGGTATCTGATCCTTTTTTTTT
>NW_007729006.1:233616-235192 GCF_000696425.1 Galeopterus variegatus
GGCAGTATTTCATTCGTTTTTATAGCTGAGTAGTATTTCATTGTGTAGATATACCACATTTCCGTATCTGATCCTTTTAATATAACATTTTATCCCCCCCCATATCATTTATTGTTGAGGTGCTGGGGTCATTTATCTTACAGAATTTCCTGCATTCTGGACGTGGCCGAATGTATCCACATGATGTCATCTGAAATGTTCCTCTCACTTCCATATTTGCTCCAACTTGTAGACAGATCCAGAGACTTCATTAGATTCAGGATCCTTTATTTTTTTTTCAGGAAGGCTTCCTGGGTGGTAGTAAACATGCCTAACATCAGGAGGCACCCATCATCCAGTGAGCCACTTTGCCGCTAAGATTCATCAGTGGGTTCAGGGATTGTTAGCCTGAGCCATCCATTATAAAGCTTCCTATTAACTTTTTTGGCATTTTTTTTTTTTTTTTTAAAGATGACCGGTAAGGGGATCTTAACCCTTGACTTGGTGTNTTTTGGCATTTTTTAAATGATAAATATTTTCAAACATTTAGCAAAGTTGAAAGAATTTTATGGAGAATACCTATAGCCATCTAGGTTTAACTTCTCATCAATTTTTTACTTGGTGATTAGAAGACATTGTTGATGTTGTCTAGATTCATTATTTCATTAAGGTTTGCAAAATTATGATTTTCTAAGGCTGTTATTCTTTCTGAAGTCTTCTATAAATAACAGTTTTCCCTCACCAGCTATTTAGTTATCTAGAAATCCGGTCCATACAGGAAAGGCAAAGTAGATGTCCAGTTTCTTTCCCTTTCTATTTATCAATTTTTAAAAAAAAAAATGAGTTAGTACCCCAACAACCTCTAAAAGAAACCAATGAGTTTATTTTTAATTTCTTTTGAGTTGCATTATGAATTCATGAGTTTTATATATTTGATGTGTTTCAATCCACTGCAATAGTTATTCAATTTGTACCTTCTTTAGCCAGTGAGAGCACCTTCGAGTAGGTTCCTGTGTCTCTTGACACAATCCCAGCAGTCTTTTTTTTTTTTTTTTCCTTTTTGTCTTTTTTCGTGACTGGTAATGGGATCGCAACCCTCGGTGTTGCGCTCGCACCACGCTCAGCCAGTGAGCAGACCGGTCTCTATATGGGATCTGAACCCTCAGCGGGAGCGCCGCCACACTCCCAAGCGCCGCACTCAACCGAGTGCGCCACCGGGCCGGCCCCCCAGCAGTCTTTGATAGCTCCTTTGCTGTCTGGTATGGCGAGATATCCAAGTATATTGTGTATATTTCCTGTCCTAGACCTGGTACCAGCCATTTCTCTAAAGAGCCCTGGTTCATTTTAGTTGGACGTAATAATCCTAATCAAGGCCTAAGGTTGTTAAATTCTACTGGAATATAATTTCTTCTAGTCCTTTTTCGTGAACAGAGCTAGGAAATATATTTTTTTTAAAAAAATAGTCAATCACAGTTATACTGATAACTTTCAATTCAAATTAAGGATTAGGCTAGCCAGTTAGCTCGGTTGGTTAGTGTGTGGTGTTACAACACCGAGGTCAAGGGTTCAGATCCCCATGCCAGCCAGCCACCAAAAT
>NW_007729006.1:236288-240617 GCF_000696425.1 Galeopterus variegatus
ATGTCTTTTTATACCTTCCCCTGACAGAGAATTGTTCTTATTAGTTTCCTTCCATTGTTTTCTTTTTAAAATATAAGCAAATATGTACATAGAAGAATGCACTTTTATCATTGTAACAGACTGTGCACATTTTCACTGGGGTATATTATTATTATTAATTTTTCCATTCCTACTGCATATACCTAAGGCCCGACATATAGTAATGTTTTATCTAAACTTATGGGCGCATCCCGTCACTTCCTGTCTCCTTCCCTGCTTGCTTTTTCTCCATAGCACTTATCACTTATTTCACATGCTCTGTATTTTAATTATTATGTTTATTGTCTGTCCTCCCACCAGGATGTAAATTCCATGAGGGCAGGAATTTTTGTCTGTTTTGTTCTTGCTGCGACTCTAGCACCAAGAACAATGCCTGGTGCTCAAACAATATTTGTTGAATGAATACAAGAATGCTCAATAAATATTTGAAGCATAAGTACATGCGCAAATGAATGAATGAACACTTTAGGGCCATGGTCTTATGCTCCCTCATCCCATCCCAAAGATCCAGCTTTGTAACTGAGAGCACGGCCCGTGCTGCACGTACCTGAGACTTCAGGACTGACTCTGAGCCATCTCTCTCTTGCCCCAGGTATCAAATGTGGGGGTGTGCTCTCAGCACCTTCTGGAAACTTCTCCAGCCCCAACTTCCCTAGGCTGTACCCCTACAACACAGAGTGCAGCTGGCTGATTGTGGTGGCAGAGGGATCCTCTGTGCTGCTCACCTTCCATGCCTTCGACCTGGAGTACCATGACACCTGCGGCTTCGACTTCCTGGAGATCTACAACGGGGCCTCTGGAGACAAGGGCAACCTGCTGGGGAGATTCTGTGGCCAGGTGCCCCCACCGCCCTTCACTTCCTCCTGGCATGTCATGTCTGTCATCTTCCACTCAGACAAGCACGTGGCCAGCCGTGGCTTTTCAGCAGGCTACCAGAAAGGTCATGGGGGGACTTAGCAGTGGAGAGGGTGGCCCTGGGGTGGAAGCAGGGGGCGGGCAGCAGGGCTGAGGTGAGAACTGCAGGGTCTCAGCATCTTAGCATGTAGGCTGCTCTGTAGTCTGGATGACTCTATTCTCATGCTAGCCAATGGGGCAAAGACAGCCTCCTCAGTGTTTGTGGTCACATTTGTAACCTGAGTTGTGGGTTCCTACCTTTAGGGCAATGCTCCCCGTGCCTCCTTCCATCACTCCTGGAGCCCCCAGAGGGTCTCACTGTGCTCAGGAACGAGGCCTGTCATGCTCTTCCTCCCAGTCTTTCTTATCCCATGTCATGGCATTGGGCCACAGGAGGGGACACCACTGCTGCTGCTGCTGCTGCATCCTACTCTTTCACAGGCACAGGAATCCTGCCCAAGTTCTCGGGAGTGGAAGGTGCACCAGAGTCTGTGTGGGGCTAGTCACTCGCTCCCTCCCAAAGTCTTTTCCTGAACTCGCAGGAGGGGACACCACTGCTGCTGCTGCTGCTGCATCCTACTCTTTCACAGGCACAGGAATCTTGCCCAAGTTCTCGGGAGTGGAAGGTGCACCAGAGTCTGTGTGGGGCTAGTCACTCGCTCCCTCCCAAAGTCTTTTCCTGAACTCACCTCTTATATCATGGTCCCCAAGCCCTACCCCTCAACCAGGCTGGACACCTGCCTCTCAGTAGAGTGGGGAGAGCAGGACTTGCTCTTCTTGCCTTCCTCCTGGACTCATTCCTGTTTGTCCTCAGGCTTCTGTGCACACTCAAAATCCTCTCTTCTCCCAAGACCAGAACCAAAGGCCTTATTCACATCAGCTCCAGCAATAGACAACCCCAGAGGCTCCTGGTCCACAGGGTCCACCAACAGCAACCCCAGGGGACTCGGGTAGGACACCTGATCCCTGCTGCTGTGAGAGGCACAGAATTGTAGAACGCTAAAAAGCAAGAATCTTGGACCAATTTAATCACAGTTTTGGAATCTTAGACCCTTAGATTTTTAGAATGTTGGGATATCAGTCATACTACCACTGGCCATGTTTTCTGACATTTTTATAAACAGGAATACCTTTCTATCAAATGGAAACGTGTTAATCCTTGATATATAAAAGAGATAAAGGCAATGTTTTAGTGGTATGCATTTATTTTGTAAGTTCATATTTTTAACATTTACTTATTATAAGCCAATCACTGAAATAACAAGTCAATATCAATGGCTTGTAATGAGTTAAAGATTTACATATTAGACATGTGACTGCTTGGTGTATAAGTGCCCCAACTCCTTCACTCCTGGGGTGACAACTCTGAGGTGTGCGCTTCATCCCATGCCCAGAGCTCCCCAGCTGGGGTCAGCAGCTGGCTCAACCACACCTCCCCTTCCCTGTCCCACTCCCTACCTGCGGTCCCCTAGAGCTCCCGAAAAAAACTCTTTACACTCAAATCCTTATCTCAGGGTCTGCCTGGGCAAACCCAAACTCACACAGGTAAGTTACTTAACTTCTCTGCACCTCCATTTTCTCAACTATAAAATTGGAAGCACATTCCTCATGGGGTTACTGTGAAGATTTAAAAAGATGGCATACACAGGCCTCAACCTCCTCCTTTGTCTGCCTTCTCCCAGCCTGTTTCCTTCCTCTTTCCCCTCTCTCCTTCCCCCAAAACTGCTCTGCAACATTATAGAATGTAATAATAATAATAATAAATAAATAAATAAATAAACTTTAAATAAATAATCAAATAGAAGTACTTATGACACCATTTTAATTTCCCTGCCTAAATAAATAAATAAATAAGACAATAATAATAAATAAATAAATAAATAAACTTTAAATAAATAATCAAATAGAAGTACTTATGATACCATTTTAATTTCCCTGCCTAAATAAATAAATAAATAAGATAGCACAGGTGCTAAGTGCTAGGCCTGTGCCTGCCACTTTGCAAGTGCTCAGTGGATGCTGATGAGGTTCCCATGAGAAAGCTGTGGGAGCAGCATGTTGCAGGTGTCTGGTTTTCAAGGGAGGGTGTCGGGAGCTGCGGGAAAAGAGAAAGTTCAGTTCAAGTGGGCTTCCTTGCAGATGTGTGTGGTGGTGTCCTGACTGGCCTGTCGGGGGTCCTCACCAGCCCCGAGTACCCCAACAACTACCCCAACAACATGGAGTGCCGCTGGGTGATCCGGGCCACCGGCCCTGCCACCATCAAGCTGGTGTTTGTGGACTTCCAGGTGGAAGGCAGTGAGAAGTGCACCTATGACTATGTGGTTGTGCTTGGGGGGCCTGGCCCTGTCCGTGGGCACAACTACTGTGGCAGCACCAGGCCTCCGACCCTTGTGTCACTGGGCCACGAGCTGCAGGTGGTCTTCAAGTCTGACTTTAACATTGGAGGCCGGGGCTTCAAGGCCTACTACTTCTCAGGTACGAGGGCTGGAGCACCCCCGGGTTCCCCTGTGCATGCTGGGCATTACACTTGCAGGATCACACTTTCCTGCACGTGCGCACACACGCACACACACATCCCACTGGGGCCTTGGGCTTTCTGCATTCTCTTTGCCTGGCCTATAAGCAAGTCACTTCTTCTGTGAAGACTTGGTGTTATAGTGCTGTGCTCTAACCAACTGAGCTAACCAGCCAGCCCATTCCTTCAACTTTTTATAGAAGTTTTTTCACACTCTGATCTAACACTTACCATTTCAGTATGTGGTTTGCATGTCAATCTCCCCTGCCTGACTGTGATTTCCTTATGGGCTTGTCTTTGTACCTGGCACATAGTAGGTACTCAATTTGTGTTTGTACAAAGGAATGAATGAACGAACCCTTGGGAAGTTCACAGTCTAATGGGGGAGATGGATAAGGAAATAGATGATGATGGACCACTGTGATCTGTGCTATCTAACAGTAAGAATCCTGGGTGACTTCCTGGAGGAGGAGAGAATTGAGCAGTTACTTGAAGGAGTTAACCAGAGGCAGTGGGAAGGGAAGAGTATTCCAAGCAAAGACACAGAAGACAGAGAGGCTGTGGTGTGCTCATAGTACCAGGAGATATTTGGTAAGGGTGGAATGTAGGGGGTGGGTGAGGCAGTGAGAAAAGGGGCAAGGCTGGGTCATGATCTACCTTGTCTGTCCAGCCAGGGAACTTGGGCTTAACTCTGAGGATAGGTATTAGGTATTATTATTGAATTCCTAACAGGGCCAGCCCTCTTGAAGAGGATTTTCAACTGGAATGAGAATCTTAGCTTTCAGCTAGCTTCAGTTTATAGCAAGCTTTGGGATCAATTGTCTAGTTTGCTGCCTATGGTGCCCACAAACCGCCTGTTGCCTAAGCCACAGCTGCCGGGG
>NW_007729006.1:240903-264965 GCF_000696425.1 Galeopterus variegatus
GCGGCCGGGGGGGGGGGTCTTCTCCACCCTCCTCACCACTGCTCCTTCCTTCCCACTCTCCCCCAACCAGGAGAATGCCAGGAGGTGTACATGGCTGTACGGGGCAATTTCTCCAGCCCACAGTACCCCAGCTCCTACCCCAACAACATCCGGTGCCACTGGACCATCCGCCTACCTCCTGGCTACAGGGTCAAGGTGTTCTTCCTGGACCTGGAACTGGAGGAGCCCAACAGCCTAACTAGGACCTGTGACTTCGACCATCTGGCGGCCTTTGATGGGGCCAGTGAGGAGGCACCCCTGCTGGGGAATTGGTGCGGCCACCACCTGCCACCACCCATCACCTCGAGCCACAACCAGCTCCTGCTGCTGCTACACACAGACCGCAGCACCACCCACAGGGGCTTCTCTGTGGCCTACATCGGAGGTCAGCTGGGGTTGAGAGTAGGGGAGCACCGGTGTGGGGAGCTGAGACTTTGCAGCCTAGGTCTTTGTAGCCTCCTTCCTCCATCCCCCCAACTTGTCCTGATCCCCATGAATGGTCTTCTCCAGCCCCTTCTTGGTTGGCTCTACCACTGCCAACTCCTGGGACCTTTGAGACCATACCAGCATGGCCCTTGCTTAAAAAGCCCTCCTTTTTCAGCTTCTAACTTCATGATTCCTAAGTCTTCCCCATCTGATTCCTTCCTTGTGGGCCCCTGGCATCTCTTGTACTGTGGTTGACCCCCTGTATCAGGGATAATACACAAAATATGGTAATATTGTTCATGGAAAGCAATTGGTAGAACCATGGAAATGCCTAGCAGCCCTGCCTGTGTCATCAGAAACACTGACTGGATAGACGGTGCTGTTTTTCCTCCCACAACAAGAAGCCTGCAGCCAGGCAGCTGCTGTATTGGTTCAGGGGTTCTATGTTATTCCAAATGGTATGGCTGGGATTCTCTGAGCCTCATGGTTGCAAGACGGCTGCCACAACTCCAGGCATCAAGTCCATGTTCAAGGCTGGAAGGGGGCAGGGAAGGTGCCGGCCACAAATGTCCTTTTATCAGGAAAGCAAAAGCGTTTCCAGAAGCCCTCATTTTCTTCTGTCTCATTGGTTTGAACTTGGTCAGATGGCCGTGACTCACTGCAGAGGGGGCTGGGGAACCTGGGTTTTGGCTTCTCCAGTTTCCATAGTGTTGGTTAGATATATCAGCCAGGAGTATTCACCGTCTCTCCCACCTCCCACCATGCTTCCCTGGGCTATAGGCCCAGAAATTCCTGCACTGCGGACGCATCGTGCCCTCTGTCTGGCCAGACAAAGCTCCTCATCATGCAGGTACAGAAATGGAGGTGCTAAGAGGAGAAAGGACTTCACTGCAGTCGCACTTCTACAGCCAGAAGTAGAACTCACTCTTCTGCCTTCTTCTTGCACGTCTGAGCAGGACATTTGTGAGGGGAGCCCAGGGCTGAGCTCAGACAGACTAAGGCCATATCCAAGTGTTGTCATTTACTGACCATCCAAGTGGGCTCATCTGTAAAATGGGTTGATATTGATGAATGCCCTAGACAGGCAGCCATGAATATTAAATGAGGTAATACAGGTCACAATGCCTGGCTCCACGAACAACTTTCCCTCACGTGTCTCAGGCCTGTCAGCATTCAAAAGATCTTCCCTCTTTTCTTACCCCGTATGCAAGAGAACTTAGGGGCCCAGTGATGAAGCAGGAAATAGCAGGGCTGCAGCAAGCTAGTGGCAGAGAAGTGAACTTGGGCAGACCCAACCCCTCTGGGCCTCAGTGGGCTCCATCCACCTGGGGCAGGAGAGCTGTTGCTCTGTTAGTGGAGTCCCTTTCTGATTCTGTATTGTGGGAGGGAAAGAGCTCCAGAGAGCCAGCTTCCACCAGGGCTCTGCCACAGCTAGCTGGCATGTCTCTTTCTCTCTCCGGGTCTCAGTTTTACCACCTGAAGTGAGGACTTAACTAAAGGATCTTCACAGTCTTTTTTTTTTTGTCTCTCTCGATCTTATTTTCAGGCCTGGGTCCTCTCCTAGCTCTGTGTGATTTAGGACAAATCCCTTCTTTTGGTGCCTCCAGAGACTGAGGGTAGGGGCAGCTCTAATCCTGCCTTCTGTTCCAGGGGCTTCAGTGCCCACTCCCACCCAGGCCACATCCCTCCCTCCTCAGATCTCTGTGGGAGCCAGGGTCAGACAGGGGCAGTTGTGCTGGGCAAGGCTCCAGATGTGGCCCAGGCTGCAGGCAGCCTCCCCACTGGGAGGGCAGCCACCGCATCAATCAGGGGTGACACACAGTTCAGCACCACCGAGATCATCGTGGGAGACGGCGGCCCATAAATCCCTGGCTGCCCAGACACCAGGGGCTGAATTATGTCTGAGGCATTTCCCGGAGAGGGGGTGAGAGTTCTGGCCTCTGCCTGCCGGCTCTTCCCGTTTCCTCCCACCAGCCACCCCCTTCCTTCTCCCCTGTGCTCACCACTGCCCCCTCCCACACACACGTGCACACTCAGGCGCACACTCACACGAACCCAGACACTTAGAGTTATACTCACACACCGTCCTGGCCTGGAGGGCGTGTAGGGGGCTGCCATATAGGGTGGAGAGACCATGAACTTTGGAATCCTATAGACCCAAAGGTTAAAATCCCAACTCAGCCACTGCAAACAATTTCACTCTCAGAGCTTCGGTTTCCAAGTCTGTAAAAGAGGTTTAGTCATGTTCACCCCATGGGGTCAAAATAGGCAGGGAGTAGGGCTCCCCACCACCGTTTCTCAAAGGGACTCGTCCTTTCCCTCCCCTCCCGCACACTCTGATTGCCCTCTTTCTGCTCTGCATGATTTTCCCTCAGAGCACTCTTGACATTTATGAGCATTTTACATATTTATTGCTCCCTCCCTGACTAGAATGTAAACTCCACAAGGGCAGGAATTTGGGGCTGTCTTTTTTTCATTTCTGTATCAGTGGTGCTTAGAATTGTGCCTGCACAGAATAGGCCATCAATAAATATTTGTTAAATGATTGAATGGATGATTGAATTGCCTGGCACATGGCAAAGTGATTAGCAAATAGTAGCTTTTATTAAATTAAGAATATTCACTCACTCATTCAATCATTCATTCAGCATTCACTGGGCCTGCCGAGCTGGGCTCAAAGGACACTGAGAGAGTCAGACATGGTGCCTGCCCTTGGAAGCTCACAGTCTCATGGAGTTAAATGTAGTAGCCCATGTAAAATATCCCACACCAAGCCTTGTAGGACTCCATAAGAGCCTTCCCCACTCTTGGCCTTGGTTTCCCCATCCTCCGCCCTTTGAACGGGGTGGGTTGGGGAGGTGGGGGTCAGACTGCCTGCCTCTAAGGCCTCTCGCCCCTCCTTCCCATTCCCAGTGGTGCCCATGAACGTGAGCTGCTCCCGCACGGACTTCCAGATCCTGATCTCCACGCAGGCACTGGCCCCACTGGAGCGGACCAAGGTCTACTTGGGCAGCCGAAGCTGTTCTGCCCAGGAAGTTGGCAGCAATTTCAAGATCCAGGCCCGCTTTGACACCTGTGGCACTGAGTCTCAGGTAGGGGGCTGTGGGGACGGGGAGGGCAGGTGTGAGGAAGGGGCTCTTACCCTTGCTGAAAGGCACCTGCCATTCCCAAGAATTCAGCTTCTCCTCCTGGCTCTGGTGACAAGTCCGGATACAGAGCTCAGCCCTTCTTGTCTGTATTTACTTCAATAAACTTGCTCAGTGTAGACGAAGCAAACAACTCAAATGGTGGAGACAGAGCAGGGGTCCCCCTGCACATCCCAGCAACAACCTAAAGCCTCCTCGGGCCACTGCTCCTAAGAGGCCCTATTGGCCGAGCTGCTGCTGGAGTTCTTTGCTGTTTCCCCCCCTTCTCCTTCGGAGCCCTCCAGGGGCCCCAAGCCCTCAACCCTCTAATATGCAGAGCCACTGCTCCTAAGAGGCCCTATTGGCCGAGCTGCTGCTGGAGTTCTTTGCTGTTTCCCCCCCGTTCTCCTCCAGGGGCCCCAAGCCCTCAACCCTCTAATATGCAGAGCTGTCAGAATCCTGCTCACCTCCCACCCACCCCACTCCAACCTGGTGATCCAAAACAAAAGAGCCTTTCAAGTAACAGGATCTACCTCCCTCAAAAGGCTGAGAGGCTTACAAATTATTTTTTTATACTATCCTTGCATTTTGGAGGCCATGAACCCAGGCTTGGGGCCCTCAGAGAGTCACTGGGCAGTGGCCCAAGCACCCTGGATATTTGCACTCTTAGCGACAGGTCAGCAAGGTGGTGGGAAGGGAAGGAAGAGTCACCTCTGTTGGACAGACTCCCCAGCCTCGAAATCTGGGGGATTTGCAGTCTGGCTTGGCAGAAATCATGTGCTTTCCAGCAAACCATGCCCCCCACCCCCGCCCAGCATTAGCCAAGTGTATGTCTCTGGCTCCTCCTGTCCGCCCCTCTGCCTTC
The DNA here is from genome assembly GCF_000696425.1 of Galeopterus variegatus. Classification (NCBI taxonomy): domain Eukaryota; kingdom Metazoa; phylum Chordata; class Mammalia; order Dermoptera; family Cynocephalidae; genus Galeopterus; species Galeopterus variegatus. Next base: position 245,359 of record NW_007729006.1, read on the forward strand.
CCCAGGATCCTGGCAGCCACTGTCCTTTCAACCTGAGGAGAGGTGGGGGGGGGAGTGGTCAGTCCTGGCTCCCAAGATATTCCACCCTCACCCCTACTCCATGCCCTGAGTCCCCTAGGGATTTTCTTTGGGACAGAAGCACATTCCATAGAGTCATGGAATGATGGAGACAAATAATTCCAGAAGCAGGGAATCATGAAATCCTAGAACCACGGACTCAGACACTGAGTCTCAGTCACAGAACCACCACCAGAACTCAGAACCACAGAACCACAGAATCTTGGAGTCAATATTTAGAAACATAAAATCTGAGAACCTTAGACTCGTAGATTCGTAGTGTAACCCTTATAAATCCTAGACCCATGAGAATCAATCTCTGCATAGATTTGTTCTCAAAGATGCACAGCTCAATCGGCCAAAAGCAATAAAGAAGCAACACCAACATTTACATGCATCTCTTTAAAAACATTAGCGACTTGACTTCATAACCACCAACAGCACAGGTGGAGACTTTTCTTTCCTTTTCAAGTCTCTCATTCATCAAAACCCCTTCAACTTCCCCTACCTCCATCCTATGTAATTTCCACTTCCTTTCTTTACTATGTAGATTAACTTTGGATCATCCACTCTTAGATCCTGTCTTTTTTTGCCCAGTGTCCTGACTCTGTATCCCCAAAATCCAGGACACAAGCTCTCCTCAGAGGATGGGGAGGCAGACAGGCTGAGGACACAAATGCAGATGGCTCTTTGGGGGACATCAATCAGAGCCTTTTGGAACCCCGGAGTTGGAAGCCCAAACTCCTGATTTGTGACACCTTCAACCCTTTCCCGGAGGAGTCGGCCAGTCTCCAGTGATGAGAGCTTCCTCTGATGCCCAACCACTTATTCTGTTTTAGGCAGCTTCGATTTTTAGATGCCCCGTCTCAGAAGTGCCACCCACTGGATGGGGACAGTTTGGCTGCTGCAGATTTGGTGTGGGTGGGGAGGGTGGCCCTGCATCACCAGCCCCCCTCTCCAGTCCACACCAGGCTGAACATCAAAACACTGCCTCCCAGGCCCTAGTCCAAATGTCCCACCATCTCAGGGCAACTTATCTCCTTCCTCCTTCACCCGTGGTGGGGAGGGGGAGGGCGGCAGTGTGCCAGGCCCCCACACCTCACTCCTCAGTGGCTCTTCCCACCCCTAGGGTGGTGTCTCTGGGGTAACCAGGGACTCAACAGCAGAGACACCTGCTGTAGACAAAATTGGGAGAATGGATTCCAGAAGGAAGGCCACACAACACCAGGGACAAAGACTTTAACTGAGAGGCAGGAGATTGGCTTCTGGACGTAGCTCTGGGCAAGTTATTGCCCCTCTGGGCTTCAGAAGTTACATCTGCAAATTTGCCAAGGATGGGGGATTGGACTAGATGCTCTGAAAAGTCTCTTTGATTCTGTATTCTTTGGTTTGAGAGAGGTGTAATGGCTAAGAGCAGAGTCCAGAGTTGGGAAGATCTGGGTGAGAATATGATCTCTGTCACGTGTATGCTGTGTGACTTCAGACAAGGGATTCAACCTTTGGGCCTCAGTTTCCTTATCTGTAAAATGGGGATATTAAAAGGGCCGGCCCAGGCTGGCCCGTGGCTCACTCGGGAGAGTGTGGTGCTGATAACACCAAGCCAAGGGTTGAGATCCCCTTACCGGTCATCTTTATATAGGAAAAAAAATTAATAAAATGGGGATATTAAAGGTTCTAATAAGAGAGGGTTGTTGGGAGAATTAAATGAGATAACACACTTAAAATATAGAGCCTGGAATATGGTAAATATCCCCAAATATTAGCTGTTATTATTGTTACTAGCTTTCATTGATCCCAACTCCTTGAAACCAGAGCAAACATTGGTCCATCAAATCTGATATTGTCCTTCCAGGCAGCCCAGTTAAAATATAGAGCCTGGAATATGGTAAATATCCCCAAATATTAGCTGTTATTATTGTTACTAGTTTTCATTGATCCCAACTCCTTGAAACCAGAGCAAACATTGGTCCATCAAATCTGATATTGTCCTTCCAGGCAGCCCAGTCTCATAGTGCCCCCTTTACAGATGGGAATACTGAGGCTCTGTGTGGGAAGAGAGTCAGTGGCCAATCTAGGAGTGGAACCCAGGCTCCTGGGGCCCTACCCCCTTGGGATTGAGACCCCCACAAATATCTAGGGGAACAGGGTCAGCCCAAGCTCCTTCAGGTGTGAGCCAGTGCCCCATGACCCCGCAGAGAAGAAACAACACTTCGGTGATTGCCAGCGTGCTGTACATCGACTTCTCAGCTGCTGGGCAGGAGGACATCCATGAGTATGAGGTCCGCTGCGAGCCACGGCGCAAGGAGGCTTCTGTCCACCTGCTGTCCGGTTCCAACTGGCTTGGGCCCTATGCGGCCACCGCTGAGCACCTTCAGGAAGTGCCACTCAGGGATGAGGCAGAGGCACTGGAGGGCCCAGTGACCATGGTGGCCCAGGACACCAGTGACATTGTCTTCCTGGGCCTTTGCATCCTGGCTGGAGTCCTCATGGTCATTGCCATCATTGTCCTGATGCTGCTGTGAGCAGGCAGGAGAGGGACCTGGCATCTGGCATCTCTGGGAGGCAGCTTGGGGACCCACACAAGGTGACCATGGGCAAGTCATGTTCCTCTCTGAGCCTCAGTTTCCTAGGGATGACCACTCTGCCCTGCTGTCTCACAAGACTGGTATAAGGCTCAGAGAAGAGCAAGAAAGGATGAGCTTTATAAACTGTAGCATGCCATGTATGTGTATGCAATTGTTGTTATCAATTTTAAAGATATTCTGCTATAGAAAAGAACTCTCCCATGTGTGTTACTTGTCAGTTTGGATAGTTGTGGTCACTGGTAGCAGAGTGTGGATAAAACTGACTCATTCCATAATTCGTACAAGTTCTTCACCAACTCAGGATACAAATAAGGGCATCTCTTATCTTCCCAATTAATTGCTCACCCCAGGCCCTCATTAGCAGTAAACCCAGTATCTATCCATGGGCCTCCACCCTCCTTTTGACCCAGGAACCCCGAGGACTTCATCTAAAGCAGGCCAGCTCTGCTTCCAAACTCCAGGAACAGAGGAAGGAAGCTGAAACTCTATCTAGTGCTGCCATTTCAGCCCCTGCCACATGATGTCGCTGTTGAAGACTGGTCCTGCTCATCCTGGTGGACGCTTGTCCACCGAGGTGATGCCCTACTGGGTCAGATCCCTATATAAACCACAGGTAGGCCCCACACTGTGCTCAGTAGAAAGGCTGGAGGCTGAGGACTAGTACCTCTCTTTCATGTTAGAGTTTTTCATTAAATGTCTTGTGATCCTTGACTGAAAAGGTGATTGAAGTCCTGTGTGTCTCTGCCCTGATGCTGAGCTCAGATCACCAGCCTGTCCTTGCCCTCCAGAGGAGTTCTCTTTGGTACCCTCTGTACCTTCCACTGCCTTTGGACTTAACTCAGAGTTACTCCAGTCTACTCAGCTACTCCAGCCCACCCACATTTTTCTAAGTTCATATAACAGGGAGTATGAGTTGGGTTCCCAACCCTTCCCTGTGAAAAGACCTCTGTTTATTACATACATTATTATGTGATTCACCCTTCTCCAGAGCTCTACTTGATACCAAGAAGTGGAGCAACCTCATTAATGAAAAATAAACAAAAAATGCATTTATAATACACCACTTTCCCCTGCTCACCTTTATATTTGCATAATGATCACTCAAGTGAATCTTTCCACAATAACAGAAATCTCCAAATTAACCATGCTCAACCCCGATATATGTTAAGAAAAATTGTAGCCCAATTACAATTTATTCAGCAACCCCGCAAGCATCCACTGGTTTCCAGATTTTGTGTCTGTTGTTGTGACAAGCTCCAGGCAAACAGCAATACACAAGTCAAAGAGTGTCCTGCCTTCATGTCCAAGCACTTCCACTTATTAATAGTGTGAGCCTGGGCAAGTCACTTTGATTCTATGAGTGTTGATTTCTCCATCTGCAAAATGGCACCACAGTTCCTATCTTGCTGTGAGGATGCAGCAATGTGATGAACTAGGCATGTCTCTCAGGGTAGATGTGCTGGCAGGAGAGAGGCCTCTTCCTCCTCTCTCACCCACCTTCTCGATCTCAGTCTCTGAGCCAAGTACCTTCACCAGCCTGCTTTGTGAACACCTCACTAACTCCCTGGGTCTTTGTTTTCCTGTCTGGGGAGGACTGGGCTCACCCTAGATACTCTCTGAGTGTGCTCTGGGGTTCTGCCCTCCAGGACCATGGATTGAGCCTTGGGGTGCAGCTGGGGGGACCTGGGGCAGTCCTTGTCAGCTCATCAAGGTGGGGGCGGGGAGGGGGGCAATAGCCCAGGCTGTGCCAAGCCCAATTTTCAAAGCTGTGTTTGTGGTTGTGTGTGAGTGCATGGGTGTGTGTGCACATGTACATATGCACGAAAGCTCAGGGCTCACTCTCTGCTCCCTAAAGCTGATCTTTAAGGGCCACTGCACAGAGGCCAAAGAGCTCCAGCTCTGTAGCCAGACCACCTAGGGTCAAACCAGGACTCCACTGCTTGCTTGCTGTGTAACTTTGGGCAAATCACTTCACATCTCTAAGCTCAGCCTTCTTAGCAACAAAGTAAGGTCATTGTGAGAATTAAATGAGATAGTGTGTGACAGTGCCCAAATACAGGGAGGATTCAGTAAATGTTATTACTATGAACCTATGAGTCCATGTAAAAGCTCTGACCTAGAAACCCAAGTTCTAGGCCCAGCTTTGCCATTGATTTGCTGTTTGACTTTGGAGGAGCCCATTCCCTTCTCTGGCTCCAGTTTCCCTATCGACAAAATGTGACAAATCTCCTCACCTCCAGCACCATCCCTGTTACAGCTACCACCTCCTAAGCACTGACTATGTGGCAGGTGTTTAAGATGTGTCATCTCACTTAAGCCACCTTGCAAAGTAGGCATAATTGCCCCCATTTTGCAGATGAGGAAACTGAGGCTCTTGGGGTGAAAGTGCTGTGCCCAAGGTCACATGGCTATGAAATGTTGAAGCTAGGCTGAGAGGACACAGTTCTTGCCTGAGCTGAGGGGATTGTGTAGTGGGCTGGGGCTTCTTGGGATCCTTTTGGGATCCTCAAATGTGAGGGCTGTATCTGGTTGGGAAAAGTCTAGAATGGCAGAGAATGAGAAGATGGTTTTTATTTTCACAGATGTGCCCAGATACTGCGATTCCCAGCCTTCCAGGCAGCCAGCATGTTGATTATCTGTGTGAGCCACGGGAAATGACAGTCTTTATGACAGCACAGTGTCTATTAGAAATGAAAGGGCTGAAATGATACCCATTAGCCAACGCGCCCTGGCCCTGGAAGAGTGGCGGGCACGGTGGGCGTGGTGCATCCCTCCTGCTCACCTATTGATTTTCCCTTTTCACAGAGCAGCAGCTATGGAAAGAGCTGCACTTGAACTCCAGCTCCTTCCCCATCAGCCGTGTCACCACAGGATGTGCCTACCTTGGACAGGAGCTTTGGGTCCTGCTGCCAGCCTGTCCCTGTAGGGCTGATGTCACTGATGAGGGGGGTCTCTGACAAATGGAAGCACTGGTCTAGGGAAAGCATCCTCAGTGCTTCAGGTCAGACAGACCTGAGCTCATTTCCAGTTCTTTCCCTGACTCTGTGTGACCTTGGGCAGGTTGCTTAACCTCTCTGAGCCTGTTTCCTCATGTGTTGAATAGGGGTAGAAACACCCTCCTCCTAAGGTTTTTGTGAGGATTATGCGACAGAATATGGGGAGAGCACCCCACATGGGGCTTTCACCTGGATAAATTCAGGAAGTGGTTGGCTGGTAGGTGCTGGCCTGAGAAAGGGCTTCCCTAAGGAATCCTCAAGTTCCAGAGTTGGAAGGGGCTTCATAAGAAAGCATCTCCTACAAGTCACCCCTTCTTTCAATCTGCCCCAGCCTCCCAGCTTCCCTGCTGTTCTTCAATAAACCAAGGTCAGCCCCACCACAGTCCTCTGCACAGTGTGTCCTTCCACCAGAGCATTTCCTGACTTGGCCTTCACATCTTCCTCTGCTCCAATAGCCCCCTGACCACTCCTCTAAAATAGCATACCCACCCCGGCACTGGATATCCCCTTGCCTTGCTTTATTTCCATCATAGAGTGTGTCACCATCTGAAATGATATGACATGTTTGTTTGCTTGCTTTTGCTTGTTTGCCCTCTAAAATAGCATACCCACCCCGGCACTGGATATCCCCTTGCCTTGCTTTATTTCCATCACAGAGTGTGTCACCATCTGAAATGATATGACATGTTTGTTTGCTTGCTTTTGCTTGTTTGCGCTTGGTTCCCCTCACCACAGGGAAGGCATTTTTTGTCTTGTTCACCCCTGCCAGAGCTGGCACTCGCAGCATTCAATGAGTATTTGTGGCTGAATGAGTGAATGAGTGAATGAATGGATGGAATCAATTGAATTCAATTCATTCAATCCCACATGTGTGGGATTGTTGTATTTTGGTGCAATCCAAGTCAAGGACATTTCTCAAGTGTCTTCTCTGTGTCCTCCTGCACTGAGATGCAGACTGGCTCAGACATGGTCTCTGCCCTCCAGGTACTCCCCGTCTAAGAGGGGAAGAGAGAGACACATAAAACTAACTCTAAGGCACACAATGCTTGACGAAACCATGTACCAGTCAGGGTGGCAGGAACCAGTAGCCAGTCCACTGAAATTGGGAATTGAAAGAGTGTTTAGTAAAGGGACTATTCACAAAGGCATGGGCAGGGTGTAGAGAAGCCACAGGACCTGGGCTGGTAACAGTGGGGAGAGGAGATGTGTGCTTCCATGGAGGGGCACAGCCAGCCAGGGCTCCCCCCTATGACAGTGCAGGGGGCCTGACCTCGCTCTCCTCCGGCCCTCCCATGCGTAACAGTGGGGAGAGGAGATGTGTGCTTCCATGGAGGGGCACAGCCAGCCAGGGCTCCCCCCATGACAGTGCAGGGGGCCTGACCTCGCTCTCCTCCGGCCCTCCCATGCGGTGAACGCAGCCTCCCCAGGGCACAGAGCAGGGTAGAGAGAGTGGCAAGTGGATGCAGAGGGGCAAGTGGAGACTCGTACAGAAATCAACAAAGTGCTTTCCTTTCAAGGACTTTTGGGAACAAGATGGGTTGAAAATGAATGACTCAACGTGTAGAAGTACTGGAGGAGCACAGAGGGGAGACTTGTGCTGCGTGAGACTCGGCAGGCAGAGGCGGGGGAGTGGCATCCCAGGCCCAGGAACAGCATGTGCTAACACAAGAGGCACGAAGGAACATGTTGTGCCTGGGAGCCAGGAAGAGGGCTGTCGGGGGCTGGGACGCGTTCTGGGAGTGAAGCTGGAAAGACAGTCTGGGAAGTCATTATTTAAGGCACCAAAATGGAACCAGCTGCTTCTCTCAGAACAACTGTGGAAGTGGCCCCCTGCGTCCTTGGCTTCATAATGGAGGTAACCACTGGACCAAGAGGGACAAATGAATGCTCTTTTCTGCCATTGATGTCTCCTCCTGGGACACGACCCACCATGTAGAAAGGCTCTTGACCTGTTGGCACCATGCATGCTGTTTGCAATTAAATCAGCTGAGCCCTGAGTAACTTTGGTCTACCCGTCCACCAACTCCCCGGGCCTCCTTCAAGAGGCACTTCTCCAGCGCTTCCCCAGCACCCGCCATGAGCAGGACTCAAGCTGCAGCGTTAGACCCAGGCAAGAATGAGGCACAGATGGTGTCAGGAGATGGGACTGGAGTTGTTCCCATCTTGGCTCTGCCACTCGTTGCCTGAGGGAGCTCAGGCAGATTCCATTACCTTTAAGCCTCAGTTTCCTTATCTGTAAATTGGGAATAATAGTAGGAACATTTATTGAAATTTGCTCTATGCCAGGCATTTTTCTAGATTTTTTTGCATTTATTTTGTCATTTAATTCTCTAAATAGTAATTATTATTTATTCTAAGAAATGGTAGGGGCAGATTTCAAACCCAGACAATAGATCAGTCGGCAGAGCCCAGGCCTCAACTGTTACAGCAGAGCATGTCAGGGGGGGTCAATGAGAAAAACAGATAACAACCATAACCCGCACTTGTAGCTGTAACAAAATACATCTTAGGCATTAATATTGAGCACTTTCTGCCTGGTGTTGTTCTAAGGATTTAGGCACTTTGCATAAATGAGTTCATTTAATCTTTGTAATAATGTTATGAGGTGGGTACTGTTATGAGTCCTATTTCACAAATGAGGAAACTGAGGCCCGGAGAGGTTAGTTACCCACAGCCACATGGCTAGTAAGGGGTGCAGCCAGGCCTCAAACAGGTGGTCTGATTTCAGAGTCCCCACTCCTAACCACCAGCTGTAAGACTTTTTCTTGGTACAGTGCCTGGTGCAGGGTACGAGCTTCGTAAGTATTGGCCAGTAGGACCCTACTGCCTCCACTCAGAGGCTATAAAATGGATTCTGGGCTCCCAAGGTCCCAGAGAAGCCCCAACAAACTGCTGACACATTGCAGGTGCCTTGTAGGCGCTCCAAGCTGCTTGCAGTCAAGCCATCCAGGAACCCATGGCCACCCTGGCCTGCCTGTCGTGCCCACGCAGGCACCAGAACACACAGTGACCAAGCCAGTCCTGCTGCCCTGGAACTGGAGCATCAGAGCCTCCCAGGGCTGCAGGACGTTCCCCTCCAAAGTCAATGAGGCCCCGGGAGGCCTCCTTCCTAGAAAATCAACAGGGCTCAGTGCCCTCTGCTGGCTTTCTCCAAGCTCGTCCAGGATCTGGGAGCTTTTGGGAAGGCAGCTCCAGCCTTCTGGCCCCACCTGGGCCTGGACTTCTCAGCTACCCACAGCCTCTCTGGCCAGAGCTCCAGGAAACGCATTACAAAGAGCCTGCACGCCATCTCCCTTGTGATCGCTGGCCGACATGGAGATATAATCGCAGTGGCTCCTGCTCGGTGAGCCCCTGGGCACACAGGCAGCCCACCCACTCTACTCCTCACAACCAGCTCACTTTGCAGGTGAGAAAGCTGAGGCTCAACAAGACTGAGGGGCTTACTGAAGACCACCCAGCTTGTCTTGTGATGGAGCACATGATGGAGCCCGGCTCTTCTGGATCTTTCCATGAAACCACACAGACTCTCCCAGGTGGCTATCCACCAACTATAGGACATGTCAGGGGTATTTATTCATGCCTTTGGGTACCAGCCCTGAACCAGGTGGGTGTTGGGTAGACAGTGGCAAATATAAGTGGTCTGGGAAGACCTACATATAAACCAACAGTGACACAGAGCAAATGAGTGCTGTGGCCAGAAGAGGAGCCAGCCCTGCCTGGGGGCAGGGAAGACCCCTTGGAAGAGGTGAAGCCTGGGCAGGATTTTGAAAGACAACATGACACAGAACAGATGAAAGGAGAAAGATGTAGGGGAGGAAGGGTGTTTTAAGCAGGGGGTGGCTAGAGATCAGAGATTTGGAAGGCTCCAGGGAACTCTGAGTTCAGAGGGGGCTGCAGTGCAGGGGGTTGAACAGTGGAGGAACAAGGCCAGAGAGGCAGGTGGGAACAGGGCCCGGCTGCTGAGACCTCTCACACAGCAGGGCCAAGCCCTGGGAGATCTTAGGTGGCCACGCCAGCTTCTGGTCCCTATTTGGTGCCCCCAGTCTCCTTAGATTATAAGAGGCTCCGCAAATCACATATCCTGTGCAAGTGATTGGCCTACAGTTGCCCAGAGGAGCTGGACTCACACCCAGGTCACCTGACTCCAAATGATGCCCTGTCCGTGCAATATAATCTCACTGCCCCTTCTACTTCCCTGGAGCTGCGGCCAGGGGTGAATGTCTGCCTGATCACTGTGGGGGGTGATCAGGGCCCCCAACCTTAGGGATTCCCCTGGCAACTCTGTTGGCCAGGCTCCACCCACATCACCTGGGAGAGGGAGTTTCCCTGTCTTTGAAATCAAACACAAACAAACCCCAAACAGAAACTGCCTCACATCTGAGCTCTGGGTAAACACAGCCCAAACCTATGGGGTGTACATACCTTTTGGCTCACATCCAGGAGAGGGGAGGAAGCTGTTTAAATAAAAACTCCCCTCTACAGGTGCCCAGCAATTTACAGTTGCAAAGTGCTTTCCCCAGGCATTTGCACTTTGATCCTCACACCTGTCCTAGGAAGGAGGCATTGTCCATTTTACAGAGGTGGAAACTGAAGCCTGAGAGGTGAATTCATGTGCTGAAGATCACACAGTGAGTTCATGATGGATCTAGGATTAGAAACAAGTAACCCCAGGAGGCCACACATGTGAGCCACACATCAATTAAATGGCTTCTCTCTGCTCTGTGTGGTGGTCAAGGCCAAGAGCCATTTGGTCTGAGTGGGAGGGAGGAGATGCTGTTGAGGCCAAGTCCTTCAAAGATGCGCAGCCGTCACCAGGTAGAATGGGGGGAAGGCATTCTGGGCTGAAGAAACAGCGTGCACAAAGGTCTGGAGGTAGGGAGGCATATGGTGGAGAGTTTGGGAACAGGGAAGGCTCCAATGGGGCTGGTGCACAGGGAGTGTGAGGACCCATGGGGTTGGCATCCTCCTTTCCAGTGGCTCTCTTTACCCTTCGCCTGTCTCCAGCTGCCTCTCTCAACCTCTGCTGTGCCTCACGTCAGTGTTCAGATCTATCTCCCCATCATTCTAGAGGCTCCTGGAGGTCAAGGACTCTGTTCAATTCATTTCTGTGTCCTCAGTCTCCAGCACAGGGCTAGCTTGGCACGGAGATGGAGTCAGTGAATGAATGAAAATGAATGAATGAATGAGTACGTAGTGCCAGCTGCAGACATGGAATAGCTGATATCAGTGTTTCGAGTGCCAAGCATGTACCACCAGGCACGCGGCTAACTGCTCTTACTTGTATCATCATTTTCATCCCTGTGAGACCTGTGCTGTTATTTAGTTATTTTATTTTTATTATAATCCTCATGTTGTAAATGAGGAAACTGAGGCACAGAGAGGTGAAGTTACTTGGACAAAGTCACAAAGCCCGCAAGTGACTTTGGGATTCAAACCCAAACCACAAGGCTCATTTGAGCGATTTTGCGCACACTCTCAGGCACATGGAGAGATGCCCTCCAGCACAGGCGTGCACACACGCACATGTATCCACACACACATACACACAGATGCTCCCACATGAACGCCCAGGCCACAGCCCCATGCTCTTGGACACCCACATCTCCCCTGACTCACTCACACCTTGGCAGAGCAAAGGAGCTTACAGGGCCTGGTGCCAGGTTGAGGGCAGGGTAGGGTGGGAAGGAATCAGGTGGGCTCTGAGCCCAGCTCACCCCTTTCTCCCTGGGGATGCAGCTCCCTATCATTAGGCACCTCCAGCTCTGTCAGGGTTCTGGAGATCCTTTCTTTTACACAGTCTCCTCCCTCCACACAGTCCCCTGCCACAAAGTAATAATCCCATGTTGTAGAGGAGCTGGAGTTCCCATCTGCCTCTGGCGTACCGGCCCTGTGCTGGCTCCTTACAAATAGGTGTCACTCGGAGAGATTCATTGAAGTGCTCAAGGTCACCCAGAGAGTTAGAGGTAGAAAGGAAGTTTTGATTTAGGTGTGTGAGACCCTCCAGCCCATTGTGTCCCTCACTGCCCAGGTCTTTCACCAAGATCCCCTAATCCCCCTTTAAGGTCAGATAGAGGAAAATCCAGCCTCAGGGAGCAAGGGAAGGCCTTGCGCATGGTCACACAGCCAGGGGACAGAAAGCTGGAACCAGGGCCAGGGTATAGACAGGGTGCAAGAGCACATCCCCAGCCAGAGCTGAACTGGGAGCTGGCTGGGGGCCAGTCCAGGGGTTTGGGTAAACCCTACCTCAACCCTGGCCCTCTTCCCCAGATTAGTTTTATAGCAGAAAGGGACTCTGGAAAGGACGGCCTGCTGGGGGTCAGGCATCCAGACCAGACGTGCAGTTCTGAGCAGCAGAGCGAGTTTGTGTGCTATGGGTCTAGGTGTTCCTGTGCTGGCATTCACAGGCATGGCCAGATGTGAGTTTTCCTGGGTGTGTCTGGGGCCCAGGTGTGAGGGGCTGCATGTTGCTGTGTGTGCAGGTGCGTTTGGGTGTGTTTGTGTATGTACATATGTCTAATGTTACCCCCACTGCACCCTCATGCATGCCTGGCCCACGTCTCCTCCAGTATCTCGTTCGATGGCCACCCCAGGGCTCTGAGGGAGCGTGGCAGGGGGCACGAAAAAGGGCGGCTGCAAGGGGAAGGCAGGGCCTCAGCAGAGCGGGAGGGGAAGGGCCAGAAGCGGCAGTGGGTGCCTGGCTGCAGGAGGTAGGGGTGTGCGTGGGGGTGTATGTGGGATGTTCCTGCATGTGTGTGTGTGCGTGTACACATGCGAGCACTCTCTCTAGAGGGGACTGGAACTGATGTTCCCTCAGGTCCCTCTCAGCTCTGTCCAGCATGTTCCTGCAGTGAGAGGAATATGGGGGGTATTGGGGGTCTGGGTGGGCAGGAGCATGTGTCTGAGTACTTTTGCCTGGAGGAAGAGAGGCCTGTGTGTGCTGTGGGCACATTCCTGAGCTGCCAGCTCGAGGGTGGGTCAAGCAGCTCTAGGGCCCTCTGCCCACCTTGGCAGAGGCCTGAGCTGGCATTGGACACAGCGCCACCTTGTGGGGCTGCCAGGACGGATCCATGGCATCACCAGGGAGCCGATGGCCACACGCAGGTGAAAGAGAGATAGGGGAAGAGTGGCCTGGGGGACCCAGAAGGCCAAACTGCCCCCAGATCCTGACAGGTGCCACATCTGAATGGACAGGTGCCATATTCTTCCTAGCAGGGAGAAGAGCCAAGATGCTTCCCTGCGATTTTTCTCCTCCATCTCAAACCAGTCCCTAGTCCCTCCTGGCATCCTCCTCCTGACTCTGAAGTACCATCACAGTTGACTGAGGAAGACGGACATTGGCCAAACCTTAAAACTGAGATAGTGAAGGGTGGCCAATTGTCCCGGTTCACCCCAGTTTTCCAGGGACTCATGGGGCTCCCAGGGTGTGGGATTTTCAGTTTTAAAATCTGGGAAGTCCTGGGCAAACAGGGACTAGCTAGTCTCCCTGCATGAGCAAGTGTGGCCAAGGGGAATGATGGGTGCCACAGGAACCAGTTTGGTCTGAGTGCTCAGAGAGGGCCCTGTCCCCGCACCCAGCAGGGGTCTTGCGGACCACAGACTCTCCGGACAATCGCTAAGATTCTGTGGGTTTTGTTGCCATCTCCATGGTATTTGGTGACTCCCAATCTGGGTCTCCACTGAAGCCTCTCACTTGGGTGCAGTCCCCATCAACTGCTCTGGATGACAGTGACAGCCTCAAATGGAATAATCATTGTGTTCCTGGGCTGCTTCCTCTTCCTGAGTTCTGGTCTCAACAAGTGGCCTATCTGCTGGTCACCCAGCCTCGCCCTCCTTCATCTCCCAAGTCCATCTTGTCAGTCCAGGTCCCACCATCTCTCCAGTCTTCTCCCTTGTCTCTCACCCCAATGCCACCACATCCTCCACCGGCCTCGCTGCCTTCAGCCATTGCCCTGAGTTCATCCAGACTGTGGCATGGCCGTGGAGACTTGTCCCAGCTTGAAGATAAGTGAGAATGTTGGCCTGTACTTGGTTCCAGGCCCTAAGTCCTGAGATTCTTGCTCTGCCAGCCTGGGGACATGTCCTGTCACTACCCAGCACTGCAGGGGCTGTGAGGGCTCCATTTGTGTCCTTTAGGGGCTTCGTCCGGGCAGGCTGGCCACGGCTGGCTCAGGCCCCTCTACTCCACCCCCACCCCATAGCCAGAGGGATCTTCCAGCTCAGACCCCTCTGTGGCTCCCCATTGTCCTCAGGGTGAAGTCGGAGGTCCTCAGCCCTGCCACAAAGCCCTGCATGACCTGGCCCCCATCACTCTTGGAGTGACACCTCTAATCATTTTTCTGCCTGTATTTGCTGTGCTGCTGATTTTCTAACTGTGTTCTGTGGAGAATGATGATGTGTGTGTCATGGTGTGTGTGCGTGTTATGGCATTTGTGTTGGGTATGGTGGTTTTGATGGTGTGTGTGGTGGTTGTAATGTATGATGGTGTGTGTGTGGTTGTGATTGTGAGTATGGTGGTTGAGATAGTGTGGTAGCTGTGATGTTGTGTGTGTGTGATGATGCTGTGTGTGGTGGTTATGATGTCTGAGTATGGTGGTTGTGGTTGTGTGTGGAGGTAGTGATGTTTGTGTGGTGGTTGTAATGTATGATGGTGTGTGTGTGGTTGTGATTGTGAGTATGGTGGTTGACATAGTGTGGTAGCTGTGATGTTGTGTGTGTGTGATGATGCTGTGTGTGGTGGTTATGATGTCTGAGTATGGTGGTTGTGGTTGTGTGTGTGGAGGTAGTGATGGTGTGTGTGTGTGGTTGTGATATGTGTCTGTGGTCGTTGTGATGGTGTATGTGTGTGGTTGTGATGGTATGTGTGGTTGTGACAGTGTGTCCATGGTGGTTGTGATGGTGTGTCCATGGTGGTTGTGATGGTGTGTGTGTGTGTGGTTGTAAAGGTATGTGTGGTTGTGATGGTGTGTGTGTGTGTGGTTGTAATGGTATGTGTGGCTGTGATGGTGTGTGCATGGTGGTTGTGATGTTGTGTGTGTGTGATGATGGTGTGTGTGGTGGTTATGATGATGTGTGAGTGTGATGGTTGTGATAGTGTGTGTGTGTAGGTAGTGATGGTGTGTGTATGTGGTCGTGATGGTGTGTGAGTGTGTTGGTTGTGATGGGGTGTGTGTGTGGTTGTAATGGTATGTGTGGCTGTGATAGTGTGTGTCCATGGTGGTTGTGATGGTGTGACTGGCTGTAACGGTATGTGTGGTTGTGATAGTGTGTGTCCATGGTGGTTGTGATGGTGTGTGGCAAGAAAAGAACAGGGCTATCAGACCCCTCCCCCTACTTCAACCACAACAGTCCCACTGGTATCTGTTCTATAGACTGGGGTTATATACTTGTATGAGTTAGTTTGTAAAAAGGCTTCTGTGGCTTTGAAGGTTTATGTCACTGCTCTAAGCAGACTCAGTTCTCCCTGTCCCTGCCACATGCCAAGTGGGTCTTTACCCATGTACTTCCAATGGCCTGCATCTCCCTCGGTAGAAATACTGCCCTCTCAAATGCACCCCCCTCCAAGAAGCTCCTGAGCTCAGTGACAGGGACAGGATTCTCCCTCCTCTGTGCACCGCTGCCCTTTATCTCCACCTCCTTTGTGTTCTTGTCTTATGCACTGCCTAGACTGAGAGCTCACAGCCTGTTAACTCCACACCAGCATTCTCCCTTCCCACCCTGAGCAGAGATGAACAAAACTTCGTCAGGGTTCTTGTGCAGCACACAGCCTGGAGGCAGAGACTGGCATGTAAATGGATGGCGACACTCAGGGACATCAGCGCTGTGATGAAGGGAAGGCCCACGGGAGGCAAAAAAAAGCTTCCCAGGGAAAAGAATCCCCAAACATAGTGTTAAAGGCATGAGCCTAGAGAAGACATGGAAAAGTGTCTGACCATCCAGGTGGAATTGTCCTATAAGTAGTTAGCGGTGTGGGTGTGCAGCTCAGGAGAAAGGTCTGGGTGGAAGACAGCGGTTTGGCAGTCATTGGCATGTAGCTGGGATTATCAGGAAAAGACGGGGGGAGAGGAGGAGACTCAGAGCAGGACCCCCAAGGACCCTGTTATACTGCATGCTCTGGAAGGCAGGTCTTGACCGTCTTGCTCCTCACTGAGGCACCAGACCCAAGCACAGTGACCGACACATAAAATAGCCACTTCCGGGGCCAGCCGTTGGCTCACTCAGGAGAATGTGGTGCTGATAACACCAAAGCCACGAGTTTGGATCCCTACACAGCAATGGCCGGTTTGCTCACTGAGTGAGAATGGTGCTGACACCAAGTCAAGGGTTAAGATCCCCTTACCAGTCATCTTTAAAAAAAAAAAAAAGTAGCCACTTCAATCCTAGTTGGATGAATGAAGAGTCATCTGCAAAAGCCTGAGACCTAGAAGCGGGCGCGACACTGAGGGTTGCGATCCGTTGCCGGTCACAAAAAAAGACAAAAAAAAAAAAAAGGAAAAGTGTCCTAGGCAGAGGGAACAGCATGTGCAAAGGCTCAGAATCATTAAAGAAGATGGGTGGCTTGGGTGTTGAACTGTGAGTCATTGCGACTGTGTGCAATGAAGACCGTGTGTGGGAGGAGCAGGAGATGACCCTGAGAGGTGGTAGGGAGCCGGGCCATAGAAGGCCTGGGTTGCCACACTGAGAGGCTAGAACTTAATCCTAGAACAATGAGGCCATTATAGGGAACCAAAAAGGTAGGCAAGGTCAGATTTACTTAAAAAAATAATATATTGAGTTGAAATTCATGTAACATAAAATTAACCATTTTAAAGTGACCAAATCTGTGGCATTTAGTACATTCACGGTGTTGTACAACCAACATCTCTATCTAGTTCCAAAACATTTTCATCATGCCCAAGCAAAACCCCTTACAATTAAATGCTTTCGTTCCATTCCCCCTACCCCCCAGCCCTGGCAGCCACCGATCTTCATTCCATCTCTGTGGATTTATCTGTTCTGGACATTTCACATAAATGGACTCATACAATATGTGACCTTTTATGTCTGGCTTCTTGCACTTAGCTTAATGTTCCGAGGTTCATCAGCGTTGTAGCATGTATTAATACTTCATTCTTTTTACAGATGAATAATATTCCACTGGATGGATAGACCACAAATTGTCTACCCATTCATCCATTGATGGATGTTTGGGCTATCCAGGCTTACTTTTTTTCTTTTTTCTTTTTGGCAGCTGGCCAATATGGGGATCCAAACCCTTGACCTTGGTGTTACTAACAACACATTCTAACCGAGCTAACCAGCCCTATTTGGGCTTACTTTTGATCCCTCCAGCTGTGTCCATGCAGTGGTTTGGAGGGGACAAGACTGGGCGAGGAAGATGAGCTAAGGGGCTATGTTGGAGATGTGGGCCTCAGGCACTGGCCATGGGAAGGACAAGGCCAGTGCATCTGTTTAGAAGGCAGATGGTTGGGAAGTGGTGCTGGAGGGAGAAGTGAAAAATGCCTCCCAAGTTTATGGCTTGTGAGTTATATGGATAGTGGCCCCATTCCTGATAGAGGAGGAGGAGAAATTTAAGGAGCGGAACATGAGTTTGGTTTGGACCCTGCAAGTCTGAGTTGCTTGTTGACCATCCAGGTGGAATTGTCCTATAAGTAGTTAGCGGTGTGGGTGTGCAGCTCAGGAGAAAGGTCTGGGTGGAAGACAGCGGTTTGGCAGTCATTGGCATGTAGCTGGGATTATCAGGAAAAGACGGGGGGAGAGGAGGAGACTCAGAGCAGGACCCCCAAGGACCCTGTTATACTGCATGCTCTGGAAGGCAGGTCTTGACCGTCTTGCTCCTCACTGAGGCACCAGACCCAAGCACAGTGACCGACACATAAAATAGCCACTTCCGGGGCCAGCCGTTGGCTCACTCAGGAGAATGTGGTGCTGATAACACCAAAGCCACGAGTTTGGATCCCTACACAGCAATGGCCGGTTTGCTCACTGAGTGAGAATGGTGCTGACACCAAGTCAAGGGTTAAGATCCCCTTACCAGTCATCTTTAAAAAAAAAAAAAAGTAGCCACTTCAATCCTAGTTGGATGAATGAAGAGTCATCTGCAAAAGCCTGAGACCTAGAAGGGTGTGATGTTGGAAACACCGGGTGGAATGGTGACAAGGATGAAAGGGACAACAGTGGTACTGTCACAGCTGCCAGTCTGGGTAAGAACTGCAGCCTTGATTTATATGTGGGAATGAGTGAAGCTGGGGCATGGGACAGGCAGAGGAGAGGAGCTGGAGATGGGGAGAGTCGCAGCTCCCTTGAGAAGCTTGGTGGACAGGATCAGCAGCGAGGCGTGGAGGAGCTGGAGGGGACGGGCGGGGATGGAGGCAGTGCCTTGACTTTGTAGATGGTGACCAGCCTTTCCATCTGTTGATTGTGGGGTTTTTTTGTTTGTTTAGGCTGGCAGGCTTTGAGTGCATTTCAATACTGATGGGAAAAGCCAAGGAAGGGGGAGAGGTGGACATTGAAGTGGAGCGAGGCTTGTCACAGAGCGGGAGGCAGGGGCAGAGCATGGAGGAGGGACAGGCACTGACAGGAACTCTCCTTAATGGAGGTTGAGGGAGCTCCCATGCAATGCTTTTATTTTTCGTGGCATGGGAGGCAAGGCCGTCTGGTAGGAGTATGGGAGGTGGCAGTGGGGTTGGAGGGCTGAGGCGAGGTGAGAAGACTGAACTGCTGCCAAGGAGCCCAGGAATGGGTGAGCCAACCAGAGTCCATGGAAGATATAAGGGCTCTGAGCAAGGTTGGAGGTTAGGCATTTGTGGTGGCACCCACCCGCTGCCCAGGGAACATTTCCTGGGTGGCTCAAGACAGCAACTGAGGCTGACTCACACTTCTGCACCCCAGTGCCCAGGAAGCATAGAGCCCAGTAGCATGGAGGCAGAGTTGCAGAATGGTGCAAAGACAGGGTAATCCCAAGAGCCTTTGCAGGAGAAGTGCTTGGAGTAGAGAGTGAGCCAAAAAGCATCCTCTGTGCAGCTGGGCTCTGGTGAATAGGCCCAAATATGGCTGGGTGACTGTAGCTAAGTCCCCTCCCCCTCAGGCATTGAAGGGTCCCTCCTGGAGGATCTGCAGTGATTCCACTACATCCTTCACCAGCTGCACCCTCCTCACGACATGCCTCAGGACTAGCCCTCACTTGGTGCTGTGGCCCAACCCCTTTGGCTCTGCAGAGAGAAGGCTCCAACCTTGGGAAACACTGATGGGTGCCACTGTTTTTAAGTGGCCCTGGGAAGTAGGTAGGTGGAGAAGGGATAACTAGAAGCTTCCAGCTGCTCTGCCAGAGTTTCTAGGACTCCAAAATAGTTTCTTTCCATCCCTCCAAGGTGAGATTTTTCCTATCAGATGGGAGGGGCAAGGCATCAGGAAGAAGCTGAGAGGCACCAGGAGCACTGAAAACCAAGGTTGGCCCTGCATCCAGATGGCTCAAAGAACAACCTAGAGGATAGGAGACTTAGATTCTAGTTCCAGCTTTACTTTTAACTCACTGTTTCACCTTGGCCTTAAACCTGAGCATGCAAGGGATGAGAATCTCCTGGAGGGCTTGTTAAACATGGATTGCTTGGTCCCATTCCCAGAGTTTTTGATTTAGCCAATCTAGGGTGGGCCCAAGAATTTGCATTTCTTTTTTTTTTTTTTTTTTTTTTTTAAAAAAAGATGACCAGTAAGGGGATCTTAACCCTTGACTTGGTGTTGTCAGCACCACGCTCAGCCAGTGAGCGAACCGGCCATCCCTATATGGGATCCGAACCCGGGGCCTTGGTGTTATCAGCACCGCACTCTACCGAATGAGCCACGGCCCAGCCCGGAATTTGCATTTCTAACAAGTGCCCAGGTGGTGCCAATGCTGCTGGCGTCAGGACCTCACACTGAGGACCTACTGGACTAATCACTTCTCTTCACAGTCTGAATGTCCTCAGCTCTCAAC
>NW_007729006.1:265112-282011 GCF_000696425.1 Galeopterus variegatus
CATTTCTTTTTTTTTTTTTTTTTTTTTTTTAAATAAAGATGACCGGTAAGGGGATCTTAACCCTTGACTTGGTGTTGTCAGCACCACGCTCAGCCAGTGAGCGAACCGGCCATCCCTATATGGGATCCGAACCCGGGGCCTTGGTGTTATCAGCACCGCACTCTACCGAATGAGCCACGGCCCAGCCCAGAATTTGCATTTCTAACAAGTGCCCAGGTGGTGCCAATGCTGCTGGTGTCAGGACCTCACACTGAGGACCTACTGGACTAATCACTTCTCTTCACAGTCTGAATGTCCTCAGCTCTCAACAGGGAGAATCACAGTGGCTCTTCCTACCTCCTTCCACAGGTGTTGTAAGGCTCAAATAAAAAAGCCAGGTGAATTACAGAATTTCTGAGAACTGGTTGGGACCTCAAGATCCATCTGCTTTGAACTCCCCGCTTGACAAGAGAGAAAACTGAGGACCAGAGATGGCACAGAGCAAGGTCATGTGGTCGATTTGAAGGTGACAGCTGGAACTAGATCCCAAGTAGCCTCCACCCTTCTCCTGTGGTCCCCCAGCCTGAAGAGATGCTTTTAGCATCTTGTCTTTCGGATGAAGTGATGCTACGTGGTATTTGTAGTAGATACTAGGAGTCTCCTGCCCATATCCTTTGGTGTTCACCTTTTCTGTGCATGCCAACCTGACAGTTTCTAAATGCCAGCCCTAGCAAGTCTGCCTGAGGACTTTCTCTGGCCTCGGAGCCCACTAGACCCGGCCTGCATGCATGCAGGAAAGATGCTGGTGAGCTAATGTCCATTCCCCTGCAGCAGATCCCAGCCAATGACTGGTGGATACATACCCCAGATCCCTCACCCCTTGGTAGGGACAACTTTAAGGCATGTTCTACACTGTCATCCAGAATTCCTCAGTGGAATTGAGCCCTGGCTGGTTACAGCTGAAACCTGCTTGATAACACCTCCTTTATTGGCTTCTTCCCCTCCCTGTTCCACCTTCCAACACCTCTACAGGTGCTTCTTTAGATCACCTCTCAAGTAAACCACTTGTCTCAAATCCATGTTTCAGAGTCTGTTCCTGGGGGAACCCAGCCTCAGTACGATAATAATAAGAATGGCAACTGCCATTCACCCAGCACTTACTACCTGTCAAGCAATGTGTACGGAAGACCTCGTCTCATCTTCATGACACCACTTCCATGTGTGTGTTATCACCTCTGTGTCACTGTTGAGGTTGCTCAGATTCAGAGAGGGGAGATGTCCTGACCAAGGACTCTCAGCTAATAACCTTTTTTTTTTTTTTTTTTTTTTTTTAAGATGAACAGTAAGGGGATCTTAACCCTTGACTTGGTGTTGTCAGCATCATGCTCTGCAAAGTGAGATAACCGGTCATCCCTATATAGGGATCCAAACCCGTGGCCTTGGTGTTATCAGCACCACACTCTCCCAAGTGAGCCAGGGGTCAGCCCTTCAGCTGATAAGCTTTCAACCCACAGGTAGGTCAGACTCCACTCTTTGCACTTTGTAGGACTGGGAGTCAAAGCACCTGGGCTCCCTTCCTGGGGGCCTGAGCCCAGCCCCCACTGCCCCTGGGGGTCATGTCCAGAGAAAAGTCAGTGTGGGGCATCAGGATATGGCACCTTTAGCCCTGACACTGTCCCTGCAGCAGACACCATTAACAGCAGCAGCAGTAGAACTCCTTCCAAGGGCCTCACTAACTGAAGATATTGGTGAAGAAGGAAGCCAGCGCAGGAGAGGAAGAACATGCAAATATCTAATGGTGACTGCAATTGACAGGCTGAGTTGTGGCTACTTTTGGGGACTCCCAGGAATAAATGGGGGACACTTTAAGAAGGACAAGTTCTTGTTTATGTAGAAGGGGCTCTGGGTCATTGTCTTGTGGGCAAAAATGGGACTCCATTTTGTAATCACAGGCCAGTGAACCCAGACAATGTTTAGGCTGCACCTAATACATTTCTAATGTGTTTGTGCGAACAGAATATGGTCTTTGTTTATGGAAATGCAATGCTTTGCTTTTGGTCTAAGTTTCAAGCATGTTTCCATAGTAAATACTTCTGTTAAACAAAAAGAAAGCTATTGGGGTAATGATGAAGTCATACACTCGTGTATAGTAAAATATGCTCCCTTGATGTTACTCAGGGGTCCACATTAGACTTCACACTGGGCCCATTTTCCTGGTGGGAGCTTCAAATGTGTCTTTCTGTGTCTAGCCTCAGTTTCCTCTGTGTGACAAGAGAGGCAGCTGAATGGGTTCCCTGTTCTCTGAGGTCCCAGGTTTCATAGGGCCCGTGGCTCTCCCTTGGGGCCACTTGGCAAAGCTAGGCAGATTTCTGCCCCAGTCTAGCCTGGAAGCAGATCTGTAATTGAGCCTGCAGGGTCACTGTGACAGGCATAGCCCATAAATCTCAGCTGGGGAAGCAGCCCAGGGAGATAAATTGTACTGCAGCTGGCTCTTCTTTGCACTCCGGGAACAGCCTGTCTCTAGGGTTAACGTGGAGAGAAGGGGGAGCTGAAAAAGTCATTCCCCATGGATGAGACACTCAATGGGGCGAGGGGCACAAAGGCCCAGGCCACCTCTGGCGGGAAGCAGTGGCAGCAGAATGGCCTTTGTGCCTCGGAGCCCACAAACACCGGCACAGGGCAATTTAGACATTACAGTGACTTGGTCAGAATGAAGGCATTGTCATGAGTGTTTACATACCTCTCTCCTCCCCTGAGTTCTGAGGCCAGAGACTGCACCTGAGTCAGCTTGGGGTGCTCAGCACAGGGAATGGCAAAGGGTAGGTACCGCCGAATACAAATAATATAAAATAATGATAGCTGGCATATACTGAGTGCTTATTCTGTGCCAGGCCCTGTGCTTATCGTTCTATATTTATTATTTTTACTCCTTACAACAATCCCAGGAGTTACCCTCATGATATAGTTAAGAAAACATCTCAGCTGCACAGAGATGTTAAGTAACCTGTGCAGAATTACTCAGCTGGGAAGTGGCTGAGCCAGGCTTCAAACCCAAGCAGCCTGGCCCCAGAGCCTGGGCTCTGAACCACTCTGTGAAATGATCGATCCAGTGGTGATGACTATGAAAACTCATTGTGTCAGGCACCTGTCACAGAGGCCAGAGGAGAGTTAACAAAGGATGGGCAGGAGTCCACCAGGTGTCCTGGCAGAGGGAACATCGGGGGCAAAGATGAGGGGTTAGGAAAGGTCATTGCGTGCTTGTGGAATGATGACACACGACACACGGAAAGACTGGAGTGTGAAGGGAGTTCTGGGCAGTGACTCTGGGGAGGGAGGCGGGGGCCATCATGGCAAGGCTCTGGTGCCAACCTGAGGAGCACGGGCTGTAGCCAGTGGGCGATGACAGCTGCTGAAGGTTTTAGGCAGCGCAGTGACAGGGCAGGTTAGGAGGACCACATCACCTCTCACTAGCTCTGTGACCTGAGGTGAGTCACCCTCTTGGAATCTCGGTTTCCTTATCTGTCAACTGAGAGTGATAATCCCTGTCTCACGAGGCTTGTATAGGACTAATGAGACAATGGGTGAAAATTGTGAACGATTTTACAGACGCAGGTGGGTGAGTAGGAGGGAAGGAAAGTGAATGGATAGTAGGTGTGAATTAAGCCAGCTTATTTTACAGAGAGGCTACCAGATCTACTCCAACTTTACTTTATGGTTATTAAAAAGCAACGACATTTGAGGGCCAGCCTGTGGCTCACTCGGTAGAGTACGGTGCTGAGAACACCAAGGCCACGGGTTCAGATCCTATGTAGGGATGGCCTGTTAGCTCACTGGGTGAGCGTGGTGCTGACAACACCAAGCCAAGGGTTGAGAACCCCTTACTGGTCATCTTTAAAAAAAAAAAAAAAGTAACGACATTTGCATGGGGCTTTGCTACTTACCTCTTGGCTTTCGGTACCCTCCTGTGGATCCCCAAACTTTTTGAGTTAGATGAAATTATTCTCATTTCACAAGTGAAGATACTGAGGCCCAGAGAGGGGCCAGACCCACCCCAGCCATGCAGGCCTGAGGGGCAGAGTTGGGGCATAGCTGCAGAGCTCTGCTCTTCCTACTCAGCTTCACGTGACCTTGTTTAGACTGAGTAGCTGGTACCAGAGGTGTAATTTGGACACCTCCAAATGACAAACTGTATTAGTTTATTTCTGTTGTTCGTTTCTGTTGCTTATAACAGAATACCTGAAACTGGGTAATTTATAGAGGAAAGAGGTCGGTTTCTTCCAGTTCAGAGGCCAGGAGATCCAAAGTTTGGGGAACAAAGCTGGTGAGGGTCTTTTTCTTGGTGGTGACTCTCCACAGAGATGCAGGGTGTCACGTGGTGAGAACGGGCTGAGCAAGAGCACTAACCTGCTCACTTGCTCTCCTTATAAAGCTGTCAGAACCATGCCCATGACCACCCATCTAACCATCCAGCCATGAGTCCATAAATGGATCAATCCATTCTCTAGGGCATGGTCCTCATAATCTAATCACCTTAAAGACCCCAGCATAAATACCATAATTAGATTTCCCACCCTCTTAACACTGTTAAAACAGAGATTAAGTTTCCAATACATGAACTTTGTAGGGACACATTTAACCTATAGCATAAACCAAGGGTATAAAGGTACAAGAAGGCTGGAAACAGCAAGAACTGATGACTAGTAGGATTCAGGATTGTAATATCTGAGGTTTTTACTATTTGTCAATAACGTCAAAGGTCCGTGACAGGTCATAATTTGTCATTTTACTAAGGCCCAAATTTGAATTCTTTACTCCAAGACCAGTGTGTGGAGCAAAAGACCATTAGGGAGCGAGTCCAGCTGACTGCCCAGCACTTGCTGCTCGACTTAACTTTCCAGTTCTCTCCTCTTTGTGGGAGGTGAGGTCGCTCTCAACACCTTGGCTTTAGAGACAGCCCGTCAGGGGCTAAACCCCTGCTCTGCCGTTTGAATTCGTATGCCCTTTCTCTGAACCTCTGTTCCCTGATATGTAACACGAAGATAATAATACCTACCACAAAGGGATATTGAGAGGATGAAATGAGACGATAGTGATTCATGGGCTCTCTCTGCAGGATACACAAGGAGCTGGTCACTGTGTGGCCTGGGGCGGGTGGCGCGGGTGGGGCACGGTGCAGAGGAGGAGGGAGACATACTTTTCATTGTACACCTTTTTGTAATCTTTTGGTTTGTGTGTGTGTTTAAAATCATGTGTAGGGGGTTCCTTATTCAAATATATTAATTAATGGAATTTCAAAATGAGATAATGCATGTAAAGCACTTAGCACGCTCTTGGCACTTAATAAATACTCCATAAATGTTAGCTTTTATCGTTATTAGACACATTATTACAAAGTGATTTTTAAGAACTCTGTTTTTTTGTGGGAAGTGATTCCTCCTAAAAGTTAAATGCTCCTTCATGGAGCTGGAGAGGCGAAGGCAAATGATACTTCTTGGCCAGAAAGTAAGAGTTTCACAAGGGCAAACACTGCCTTCGAGTTGGCTCCTCGCTGACTCAGCTGAGGCCAGAGCAGGCACTTGGACAAGCACGGCAGCTTCGCCCGGGAGGGAGCCGGCCACTCAGGAAGGGCCTGGCATGCCCGCCCAGCAGCCCACAGACCGGGTTTGAAGCCTGTCTCTGCAGCCCACTGGCCAAGTAACCTTGGCAAGGCACTAATCTCTCTGAGCCATCAGCTTTTCATCTGTCAGATGAGGACAGCGACACTGGTCTGCCTTGCAGGGCTGTTGTGAGGGCTATGCAGGAGAGTTGTGTGACAGCCACCATCATCACTTCTTCACATTCATCATCACGGAGCATGTGGGCCTCACCCTGGGCAATGGGGGCCAGTAAAAGCCTTTCTGCCTGGTGTGGTAGGGTTGGATTTAGGGGTTAGAGAGGTACCTCTGGAGGTTGACGTGGAGAGGGGACTGAGAAGGCTTCTCTGTGTGGGACCCTCCCCACACCCACCCCACTTGACCTCTGAGGAGCACCTTTAGCCGTGAACTGGAATAACTCACAAAAGGATGGCTCCGAAAGGATTGTGGCAGAGAAACAAAATCTGAATGTAACTAACAGAGCTTTACCTTATCCACTTGCCTGGAACGGTATTTATGCTAATCCCATTCCAAGCAAAAGCAACTCAGACTAATAAAAAGCTACGCCTCAGCCTGGGCTCCACACCATCTGTCGGTCCACGTGCCTGGGATTAGCTCTTCCTACGTGGCACAGACTGTGCCGCTCAGCTGCGCGGATTCTCAGGTCAGCCTGCAGGTGTGGCAGGGATTGTGGAGGGGAGCCATCCATTCAGTCACATACACACTCACTTATCACATGTGCCGAGCCCTCTCCAGGCACCGGGGGTCCAGTGGAGGAGAGACAGACAAGGCCACTGCTCCCAGGAAGAGTGCGTTCTGGAGGGAGAGGCAAAACAAATAAGCAAGGAAATAAATATGTGAATATAGTCAGCTCAGATGGTACTATATCCTATGAAGAATAAAATCACTGATGTGTCAGAGTAACTTGGGTGTGGGCCTAATTAGAGAGGGTGGCAAGGAAGACCTCTCTGAGGAACTGTAACCTGAAGGACAAAAAATTGCCACAGGATGATCAGAGAGTGCTGGGCAGAGGGAAGAGAGGATGCAAATGCCCCAAGGAAGGGGCACAGTCAGCGAGTTTGGGGGACAGAAGAAGGTGAGAGTGGCTGGAGCCAGAGGTAGGAGACAGGATGGAGATGGTGCCAGAGGTCAGGACATGTAGGGCCTTGTAGGTCACTTCAAGGACTTCGGTTTCATTCTTAGTGTGATGGGAACCATTGGAGGATTCTGAGCAGGAGAGTGACCCGACCTGCAGTATGTTCACTCTGGTTGCTGAGTGGAGAATCAATTACAGGAAGAACAAGAGTGTCCCCAAGGAAACCAGGTAAGAGGCTCTGACATTGGGGATGGGGAAAAGGTTAAGGAGTGGGAATACCTTTGGGAGGTAGCAGTGAGAATAAGATAAAGCATGTAGAGTGCTTAGCATAGTCTCTAACACATAGCAGGCACTCACTACATGATGGGCTTTTTTTTTTTTTACAGTTGTCCCTCAGTATCTGAGGGGGACTGTTCCAGGACCTCCATGAATACCAAAATTTGCAGATGTTCAAGTCCCTGATATAAAATGGCATAGTGTTTGCATATAACCTATGCACATCCTCCCGTATACTTTACATCCTGTCTAGATTACTTATGATTCCCAATACAATGTAAATGCTATGTAAATAGTTGTTATACTGTATTTTTTGTTTTTTATTTTTTTATTGTATTTTTTTTTTTACTATTTCCGATCCATGGTTGGTTGGCCAATGGGGAACCTCCAGATATGGAGGGCCGACTGTATTTTGATTATTATTTTTATTTTTTTATTGTATTTTTTTTTTTTTACTATTTCTGATCCATGGTTGGTTGGCCAATGGGGAACCTCCAGATATGGAGGGCCGACTGTATTTTGATTCTCCTCTGCCACGCAGCCTCCCCATCATAACACCTTTGAAAACTACCGATATTTGATCAGTACTAGCCTGGAGGCCCTTGTGACAATGCTGGCCTCAAGTCTGTCTCCCACGGCCATGTGGGCTGATCTCCTCTGAATTAAACCTGCCATGGCCATGTGTTTCCTGGCTCTGAAGAAATCCAACCCTTAGGGCTTCCTCTCTGCATCAGGCAGGAGGGCACATATGGAGATTTACTGACCAAGAATAAACTTCAGAACCATGAGAAATGGGGTTTGGCCCCCATTCCTGCCTGGTCTTCTCATTCACTCATTCAGTGCATGTATATTGAGCCCCTGATCTGTACCAGGCCCTGCTGGGGACACAGAAATGAATCACAGTCCCTGTCCAGGAGCAGTTCACAGTCAGGTGGAGAGGGAAATAGATAAAAAGTACCTGATGTGCTATGGGTGCTCCACATCTGTTGGCTAACCATCAGCTACCCACTTAGCAAGCCCCTGCTACTTGTCACTATAATGTTACTTAGGAGTTTCCTCATTTCAAAATCTTTAAAATGCTCCAGGTAGAAATTCTCAGCCCAGCATTCAGGCCACTCCTCTTCGGGCCCCACCTCATTCTCCAGCCTCACTTCAGGCTATTCTTCCTATTCCTGCACTTGGGCTCCAGCCACATCAACTTTCATTCCCTGTTCTTTGACATTCATCCAGCTTGCACATTCGTACATGCCTTGTACCTGGAATGCCACTTGTCCCATTCACTACCTGGCAAATTCCTTTACACCTGTCAAAGCCAGCTCAAAAATCAGCATCTCTGCCAAGACTTGCCTGATCTCCTTCAGACCAGGCCCCTCCACAGGCCTAGTTAAGTTGTCCCTCCACTGTGATGTCATCACATCCCCTGTGACGTCAGATTCTATGGAACAATGACTTGGTCCCCACTGGACCACGGGCCCCTAGCTAGTTCATTTCTGTGGCGTGGGACTTATTACAGAGCCTGGCATAGAGCAGAAAGGCATTCGGTAAGCATTTTCATTCATTGGCATGTGTTTCAGTTTCTACTAGGACTGCCATAAAAACGTACCACAGACACGGTGGCTTAAACAACAGAAATCTATTTTCTTATGGTTCTGGAGTCTAAGTATGAGATCAAGGTGTCAGCAGGTTTGGTTTCTTCTGAAGTCTCTCTCCTGGGCTTGTAGATGGCCACATTCTTGCTGGTCCTCACATGGTCTGTGTGTTGTGTCCTAATTTCCTTTTCTTACAAGGACACCAGTCATATTGGATTAGGGCCCACCCACATGAACTTATTTGACCTTATGTACCTCTTTAAAAGCCCTATCTCTGGGCCGGCCCGGTGGCGCACTGGAGAGTGCGCCGCCTGGGAGTGTGGCGGCGCTCCCACCGAGGGTTCAGATCCCATGTGGAGACCGGTTCCCGCTCACTGGTTGAGTGCAGTGTGGGCGCAACACCAAGGGTTGTGATCCCGTTGCCGGTCCCCAGTGCTGGCGCGACACCGAGGGTTGCGATCCCGTTACCGGTCAGTAAAAAAGACAAAAAAAAAAAAAGCGATCCTGTTGCCGGTCCCCAGTGCTGGCGCGACACCGAGGGTTGCGATCCCGTTACCAGTCAGTAAAAAAGACAAAAAAAAAAAAAAAGCCCTATCTCCAAATACAGTTACATTCTGATGTACTGGGAGTTAGGACTTCAACAAATGAATTTTGGGGGTACACAATTTAGGGTGATAAGGACATCAATGTGGTTGTAGCATGGGTAGATGAGAGGCACAAGAATGAGGCCAAAGAAGCCAGCCGATGCTCGGTAGGGCAGGGTCTTGAATGCCAGGCCTTGGGTTGGAGTGTAGCCACTGGAGAAAATGCTGGGGAAGAAGAGGAAGACTAAATCCCACTGAGAGGGTGAAAGTGCAGGGAAGGAAAACTATTCGGGGTTGGGATAGGGGATATAAATATTGATTATGTTTATGGGATGTTCTCAAGGCTATTAGCTCTGAGTTCATTTTCCAACATAAATAAAAGAAGATAACCATTACGGACTTAAGGTCTATTAATATGCAACAAAATGCCTGGCCGCTTACAAACATACAAATATCATCTCCTTCTTCATCACTGAGACCATTTCATGAAACATCCTCTTCTTTAGATGGGTGATAGAGTCTGGATGTGTTGTCCCCCCAAAACTCATGTGGAAGTCTGATCCCCAATGTGGCAGTGTCGGGAGCTGTTTGAGTCATGGGGGTGGATCCCTCATGAATGGATTAATACTTTCCCTAGGGGGTAGAGGTAGTGAGTGAGTTCTCGCTCTATTAGTTCCTGCGAGAGCTGGTTGTTTAAAAGACCCTGGCACTTCTCTCTTTCTCTCTTGCTGATTCTTGTCATGTGATCTGCTTGTACCCGCCAGCTGTCTGCTGCTTTCCACCATGAGTAGAAGCAGCCTGAGGCCTGCACCAGATGCAGCTGTCCCAGAATCATAAGCCAAATAAACCTCTGTTCTTTATAAATTACCCAGTCTCAGGTATTCTGTTACAGCAACACAAAAATGGACTAATACAATGGGGAAGTTGAGGCCTGGAAAGTTGAAATAGCTTGTCTAAGGTTGCTAGTTGAATAGCAATAAGCCAATAATGATCCTATCCAAAGGCAGTCATGATGAGTGGAGTAAAAAACCCTGCCAATCATATAACTTGTTTCTCACACAGCATGAATTTGTATGTTTTCTGCATCAAAAAATATATATACAGTAGATGAATTTATCTTCACTGTGAAAAAAACAATCAGATCATATTATAACCCAATAGATAAAATAAATATATGTGAGTCCACATTGATATATAAATAAATTATCAAATAAATAAATAAATGGGAAAGAAGAGACAAATCGTCCTTAGAGAAGACTTCCAAATAATATAAGTAGATACTCCACCCTCCAGGAGGTGGGGTTTAATTTTTCCCCAGTCCCCCAACCTTTGAGTGCTATCTGGATTTAGTGACTTTTCTCCAGAGAATAGAGTATGAAAAGGTAAAGAATAGTAATTTTGCAATGGAGAAACCTGGCAACACCACCTGACCCAAGTATTTAGGGCTAACATCACCGGTTGTAAGTCACGTGGCCACTATGTGCCCCCAATAGGAAGTGATACGAAGTGTGCTTCCCCAAAACCCACAATCCCAATTTAGTCAAGAGGAAATCCTCAGACAAACCTTAATTGAGGAACAGTCTTCCAAATATCTGTCCGTACTCATAGATCTGTGCTTTCCAATACAGTAGCCACTAGGCACATGTGGGTAAAAGCACTTGAAAACACAGTTAGTCCACAAAAAAAGTAGGAAAAGAAAAAAAACAAAACAAAAAAACACAGCCCAAATTGAGATGTGCTATAAGAGTAAAGTACACACCATGTTTCAGAGACTTAGTACAAAAAAAAAAATGTAAAACATCTCAGTGATTTTTATGTTGATTGCATGTTGAAGTGATAATATTTTGGGTGTATTGGGCTCAAAATGTATTATTAAAATTAATTTCATCTGTTTCTTTTTACATTTTTTAATGTGGTTACTGGGAAACTTAAAATGACATATGTGGTTTGCATTATATTTCTATCAGACAGTGCTGTTATACAGATCTAACTTATTCTTACCTGCTGCATAGTATTCCAAAATCTGGGTGCACCACAATTTATTTAACCATGCTTTTTCTCATGTGCATTTAATTTGTTTCTAAAATCTTGCTATTACAAACCATGTTGTAATTAAAATCTTTGTACATGCCTGCTTTGTGCACATGTAAAAGTACTTCTCCAGAGCAGGGACTGGCAAATGAAGGCCCATAAGACCAAATGCAGCCCACCTCCTGTTTTTGTAAATAAAGTTTTATTGGAACACAGCCACGCTCATTCATTTACATTTTGTATTCAGCTTTTGCACTACAACAGCAGAGTTGAGTAGTTGTGACAGAGACCGTGTGGCCCCATGTATTAGTCCGTGTGTGTTGCTATAACAGAAATACCTGAAACTGGGTAATTTATAAAGAACCGAGGTTTATTTGGCTTACAATTCTGACTGCTGCATCTGGCATGGACCTCAGGCTCCTTCTACTCACGGTGGAAAGCAGCAGGCAGCTGGCGGGTACAAATAGATCACATGGCGAGAGGAAGCAAGAGAGAGAGAGGAGGTGCCAGGGTCCTTTAAACAATCAGCTCTCACAGGAACTAATAGAGCAAGAACTCACTCACTACCCCTCCTCCCCCAGGGAGAGCATTAATCCATTCATGAGGGATCCACCCCCATGACTCAAACAGCTTCCAACACTGTCACATTGGGGATCAGATTTCCGCATGAGTTTTGGGGGACAACACATCCAAACTCTATCACCCCAAAAAGCCTAAAATATTTACTATCTGTCCCTTTTTTTAAAAGTTTGCTAGCCCTGATCTAGAGTTGTTACCAACAACGAGAAGAGTTATATCACAGGTTCAGTTCCCTGGAAAGTAGAACTGAGATGGAGATTAGCATACAGGAAGTTTATTAGGAATGGCTCTTGGGGACGGGGGTGAGAAGGAAGCAGGATTAAGCAGAGACATAAATTGGGCTACAATGCAGCATGAAGACCTCAGCCAGCCCCATGGGGAGCTCAGAACCTGGGACAGCCCTTCAGAGTTGTCCTGGGTTGGGGCAGTGGGCTGGCCTTTGTAATCCTGAATTGATCTTTCCTGGGAAAGGGGTCCGTATGTCCTTGGGTGAGGGAAATTCGGCTGAGGGAAATTCCCAGGAGGGCTGATAGCTGAGGGCTGCCAGCTGAGAGCATTCCCAGTGGCTGGGGGAAAAGGCCCGTGAGGCATGGCAGTGGGAGGTCTAGCCAATACCGGACAGTATCCACTACAGCCCACACCCTGTGCCGCTCAGCCCCACTTCTTGGTTTCAGTTCTGGAAGCAGCTGTTCCAGGAATCTAGCGGGCTCCTTTTCCTGAGGGAAACTTATAAAGTTAGTGGGACAAACTACTACCTCCACCACTGTGACTGGTCTTGGGGTTCCAACTGATACTCATCATCTCTTCTACTGTCCATTCCAGATTCCCCTTACCCTCAGCTAGCACCTCTTCTGGTCTTCATGACTTACATGGAGGCGTGATCTAGACCCGTGGTTCTGAGGGGGCTGAGCCTGTAGTTACCATATCCTACTCATGGCCTGTGCACTTGTCTATTTATTTTATAAATATTGCGGGGCTGGCTGGTTAGCTCATGGCCTTGTAACACCAAGGTCAAGGGTTCAGTTCCCCATGCCAGCCAGCTGCAAATACATATACAGACACACACACACACAAATATTGGGCAAGGGAGTACTAACCGGTCTCCAAGTGGATCACCTGGGTACCAAAGATATACCTCCCTGTCCTCCATTGCTTAACAGCAACTATACCTCCTGCTAATGACCAGGGATAATTATCCCTGAAAAAATGACTGCTCTTCTTGTCTGCTGGTCCCTTGACACAAAGAGCTCAAAATGCCAAGGTGGAGTCACAGCTAAAATTTCAATAGCAATCTTGATGTTTCTCCTGGTGGAAGTGTTTCTCCTGGTGGAAGTGTTCCTCCTTTGGGACCCAGGACCTCTAAATTTGCAGAGCCCAGAGTCGTGGGGACAGGAAGCACAAATGCCCAAGTGGGTCACTAGGAATGATGTCAAGAGTGAGATCACTCCTATTTCATCCCTTGGTTCCTGGACCTATGCATTTTATCTATTGTAGACAAAGCACCATGTAATGGTCTTTGATTTAGAATGTGTGCTGCATTCTGGAAGACAGCATCCTATTCTCTCAAGGTGTCATTTCTGAGCTGGTGCCCCAGCTGCACCTTCAACAGACAGTTGCAAGTGGCAGCATAAGGATAGTGTAGTAAGTAAAAGGATGAGTGGATCCCATGGCCATGCGCCCACTGCTACACCCCCTTTGCTATATTATATGAGATCCCATATGACTAACTCAAAATCTATAGATCCCATAATCTATCCCAGTCAATTGGACACTCTGTAAACTCCTCAAGAGTTGTGCTGGATGAAGCTCTACAAGCAGCAAAGGCAGACCCATACCTGGAATATATGACTATTCCAGGGAAAATGAATCGCAGCTCTTTCCAGGGTGGAAGGGGTTTAAATAATCACCTTGCCAAGAGGCTGGCTGTTCTCCTTCAGTGATGAAGATACATCCGAGGCTCAGAGTTGGTCTCTGTTACTGACAGGTGAACACTCAGCAGTAGCAACAGCTAGGTCAGCTTGGTGAGTGGGAGCCCTCACTATTGGGCCCATACATACCCTACTCTCCATGCCATTATGGTTACTCTGTGCACCCATGTGCCAGCTCTGAGGAGCCCTCAGATAGAGACTGGCTGATGTCAATTGTGTATGCACGGTTGTTTAGTGCTTTTTCCATGGTATATGCTCTGTGTTGGGTGTTAACATGGAATACCATAATCTTCACACTTGGTGCCCACTCTCATGTTCCATCCACATGTCTCTACCCCAGGTTTCCTTGTCCCTGATTTTCCAGCCTTATTCTTTCCAGACCCTTACCAACCAGCCAAGCCATTCACCACTGACCCTGTGACCAACCAGCCAAGCCATTCACCACTGACCCTGTGATCCATGTATAGTCTAACCTCGGGTCCCTTCTCTTTCCACAAAAAGTGGATGACTAGCTGCCCTATCCAAAGCTCTGTCCACTGGAAGGATCCCCCCCCCGCCCCCCGCTGTCTTTCATGGA
Source organism: Galeopterus variegatus (assembly GCF_000696425.1). NCBI lineage: Eukaryota > Metazoa > Chordata > Mammalia > Dermoptera > Cynocephalidae > Galeopterus > Galeopterus variegatus. The sequence goes on from NW_007729006.1 coordinate 279,385, forward strand.
CACCACTGTATGGGGCTGCAGTGCAGCCATACTCTATTTTTGTCTTGCTCCCACGTATGGAGCTGAGCCATCCATGAACAAAGCTTGGCTTTTTTTCCCTTCCATCAGCTGGATATAAGGAGTCCCCAGGTGGCCATAGTGGTGAGCCGAGGGTGAGGCACTGGTGCAAAGGTGGTGGATGACACAGACCTGCTCATACAGCTGCCTCCTGCCTTCTAGCCCTGCCATGCCCAATCCGAGTTGTACAATTTCCATCTCATGTATTGCTGCTGGCCTTGCATGACCTTATGACTTAGTGGATCTGGTAGAATCCAGCTCGTGATGAGCAGCTTTGGCCACGTGGTCAACTTGATGATCCATGGTCAGACGACCTGTCTCTACCAGAACCCTTTAGCAAATTGGGAGCTGTTTTTCAGAAAGTGTATAATTCTTTTTATTTTTTAAAAGATGACCGGTAAGGGGATCTCAACCCTTGGCTTGGTGTTGTCAGCACCACGCTCAGCCAGTGAGCAAACCGGCCATCCCTATATAGGATCCGAACCCGTGGCCTTGGTGTTATCAGCACAGCACTCTACCGAGTGAGCCACGGGCCGGCCTAAAAAGTGTATAATTCTTGGCTATAGACAGCACGGCCCTGATCCAGAACCCTAGGGGTCTACATTGTGATTCTCTATTGGGCCTTGTCATAAACTCCACAGACATCTTTTCCCACCACAGACACCTCAAATACCATGGGTTCTGCCAGCCCATATGGCCCACACAGCACGGCCACTTGTACTGTAGTCTGGACTTGCTGCTGAGCCCTTTCCAGCTCTGGGCTCTAATCAAAACTGCCAGATTTCTGTGTCATCTAGTATTTGAGATAGAGCAGTATTCCCAGGTGCGGGATATGCTACTTCCAAAACCCAAAGAGGTCTACCACGCATTGTGATTCCTTCTTATTGGTGGGAGTGATAGATACAATAATTTGTCTTTTGCTTTGGAGGGTCCCTGGCATATCCTGGACCACTGGCCTGCAAAAATTTTACTGATCTGTCAGGCCCCTGAATCTTTACAGGGTTTTCTCCCACTCTTTCAGTGCATGTGTCTCACTACGGCTTCCAATATACTTGCTGTTTCTTGCTCATCTGGTCCAATTAGTTGATGTTGTCAATATATTGGACCAATGTGATCTTCTACAAGATGTCTAGGCAGCACAGGTCTTTTCAGACTAGGTTTTGACAGGGCAATGAAGTTAGTCTTGAGGCAAGAAGACCACAAATGTGTATTCTTATCTCTTCCAAGAGAACATGAACTGTTTCTGATTCTTTTCTGATAGGAAAGGAAAAGAAAACATTCACCAGATCAATGGCTACATACCGTGTACCTGAGAACATATTCACATGCTCTAGGAAAGATGCCCCTTTTGCACAGCAGCTGCAATTAAAACTACCACTCGGTTTCTTTTGCTGTCACCATCCTCCAGGATCCATAGGGTTTTTGTAGGGGCCAGACCAGTGAATTAAAAAGGGAGATATGGGGATCACCACCTCTGCATTTTTTAGACCTCTAAGGATGGCATTTGTTTTTGCCATTCCCTGATTACTAGTGAGGCTGAGCATCTTTTAATATATTTATTAACTCTTCTTATTTTTCTCTGAATTCCCACAAGTCATAATTGTTTGCATTTTTTAATGGTCTGTTTATTGTCTGTCTCCTTCACTGGACTATGAGCTTCTTGAGGCTAGATACCATGTCTTATTTATCTCTGTGACCCTTGTACCTGGCACATAAGAACTCAACAAATTCATGCTGAGTGAATGATTTTAACAAGATGAAAAAAACAGCATTTACTTGGACATCTTGGTCTTCTTGGATCTTGAAACCAACTCCTCCAGCTTATGAGTAAGTCCATCCCTGACAGCAATTGTATCGTTTTGGTTGATTTAAAAGAAAACACATTTTCATCCAATCAAATTGTCTCTTGTTTGAAACTAAGGCAGTGTCACCGAACTAATCGAAGCTCCCAAAGCCTTGTTTTCTGGATGGACTGCCTTTGATAGCAATAATGGGCAGTAACAAACTGAGCCCTCGCCCCATCCGGCTGTGATAAACACATCCAAAACACATTACAAATCTCAGAGTGAGGCTCCAAAGCCTGAGGTTGCAGCAAAAGAAAACCAAGGTTGACAGGCACAAGTTTAAGAACCTGAAATTCTATAAATGAAAAAAGGGCAGCTGCCTGTTCCTTCACCACTGAACACAGTAAATGCATTATCTGGGCCTCCTGCCATTTTTCAAATCTGGGACTCTCTAATGATATCTGTTTGGGTAACTCTAAACTTCATTTGTCAAAAAAAAATCTCTAATTTACCGAATCTCAAGTGTTTGTTTCCTTTGCCCTAAATTATTGGGGTTTTTTGAATGTTTGAAATTTTCATAAATATCTGTAGGAATATTTTTATCTTCCTAAAACACACATCTTATTAAGTCCCTCACCACCTCAAAAACTTTGCGTGGTCTTCCATTATCTGAAGGCCAAAGTCCAAACCCCTTGATATGGCCTCCAGGGCCCTGGTTACCTTTTTTTGCCCCATTTCTCACTACCATTCCGAAGAACTTTATGCTTAAACCACCTCATATTATTA
>NW_007729006.1:282268-291740 GCF_000696425.1 Galeopterus variegatus
GGATCAGATTTCCGCATGAGTTTTGGGGGACAACACATCCAAACTCTATCACCCCAAAAAGCCTAAAATATTTACTATCTGTCCCTTTTTTTAAAAGTTTGCTAGCCCTGATCTAGAGTTGTTACCAACAACGAGAAGAGTTATATCACAGGTTCAGTTCCCTGGAAAGTAGAACTGAGATGGAGATTAGCATACAGGAAGTTTATTAGGAATGGCTCTTGGGGACGGGGGTGAGAAGGAAGCAGGATTAAGCAGAGACATAAATTGGGCTACAATGCAGCATGAAGACCTCAGCCAGCCCCATGGGGAGCTCAGAACCTGGGACAGCCCTTCAGAGTTGTCCTGGGTTGGGGCAGTGGGCTGGCCTTTGTAATCCTGAATTGATCTTTCCTGGGAAAGGGGTCCGTATGTCCTTGGGTGAGGGAAATTCGGCTGAGGGAAATTCCCAGGAGGGCTGATAGCTGAGGGCTGCCAGCTGAGAGCATTCCCAGTGGCTGGGGGAAAAGGCCCGTGAGGCATGGCAGTGGGAGGTCTAGCCAATACCGGACAGTATCCACTACAGCCCACACCCTGTGCCGCTCAGCCCCACTTCTTGGTTTCAGTTCTGGAAGCAGCTGTTCCAGGAATCTAGCGGGCTCCTTTTCCTGAGGGAAACTTATAAAGTTAGTGGGACAAACTACTACCTCCACCACTGTGACTGGTCTTGGGGTTCCAACTGATACTCATCATCTCTTCTACTGTCCATTCCAGATTCCCCTTACCCTCAGCTAGCACCTCTTCTGGTCTTCATGACTTACATGGAGGCGTGATCTAGACCCGTGGTTCTGAGGGGGCTGAGCCTGTAGTTACCATATCCTACTCATGGCCTGTGCACTTGTCTATTTATTTTATAAATATTGCGGGGCTGGCTGGTTAGCTCATGGCCTTGTAACACCAAGGTCAAGGGTTCAGTTCCCCATGCCAGCCAGCTGCAAATACATATACAGACACACACACACACAAATATTGGGCAAGGGAGTACTAACCGGTCTCCAAGTGGATCACCTGGGTACCAAAGATATACCTCCCTGTCCTCCATTGCTTAACAGCAACTATACCTCCTGCTAATGACCAGGGATAATTATCCCTGAAAAAATGACTGCTCTTCTTGTCTGCTGGTCCCTTGACACAAAGAGCTCAAAATGCCAAGGTGGAGTCACAGCTAAAATTTCAATAGCAATCTTGATGTTTCTCCTGGTGGAAGTGTTTCTCCTGGTGGAAGTGTTCCTCCTTTGGGACCCAGGACCTCTAAATTTGCAGAGCCCAGAGTCGTGGGGACAGGAAGCACAAATGCCCAAGTGGGTCACTAGGAATGATGTCAAGAGTGAGATCACTCCTATTTCATCCCTTGGTTCCTGGACCTATGCATTTTATCTATTGTAGACAAAGCACCATGTAATGGTCTTTGATTTAGAATGTGTGCTGCATTCTGGAAGACAGCATCCTATTCTCTCAAGGTGTCATTTCTGAGCTGGTGCCCCAGCTGCACCTTCAACAGACAGTTGCAAGTGGCAGCATAAGGATAGTGTAGTAAGTAAAAGGATGAGTGGATCCCATGGCCATGCGCCCACTGCTACACCCCCTTTGCTATATTATATGAGATCCCATATGACTAACTCAAAATCTATAGATCCCATAATCTATCCCAGTCAATTGGACACTCTGTAAACTCCTCAAGAGTTGTGCAGATTATATGAGATCCCATATGACTAACTCAAAACCTATAGATCCCATAATCTATCCCAGTCAATTGGACACTCTGTAAACTCCTCAAGAGTTGTGCTGGATGAAGCTCTACAAGCAGCAAAGGCAGACCCATACCTGGAATATATGACTATTCCAGGGAAAATGAATCGCAGCTCTTTCCAGGGTGGAAGGGGTTTAAATAATCACCTTGCCAAGAGGCTGGCTGTTCTCCTTCAGTGATGAAGATACATCCGAGGCTCAGAGTTGGTCTCTGTTACTGACAGGTGAACACTCAGCAGTAGCAACAGCTAGGTCAGCTTGGTGAGTGGGAGCCCTCACTATTGGGCCCATACATACCCTACTCTCCATGCCATTATGGTTACTCTGTGCACCCATGTGCCAGCTCTGAGGAGCCCTCAGATAGAGACTGGCTGATGTCAATTGTGTATGCACGGTTGTTTAGTGCTTTTTCCATGGTATATGCTCTGTGTTGGGTGTTAACATGGAATACCATAATCTTCACACTTGGTGCCCACTCTCATGTTCCATCCACATGTCTCTACCCCAGGTTTCCTTGTCCCTGATTTTCCAGCCTTATTCTTTCCAGACCCTTACCAACCAGCCAAGCCATTCACCACTGACCCTGTGACCAACCAGCCAAGCCATTCACCACTGACCCTGTGATCCATGTATAGTCTAACCTCGGGTCCCTTCTCTTTCCACAAAAAGTGGATGACTAGCTGCCCTATCCAAAGCTCTGTCCACTGGAAGGATCCCCCCCCCGCCCCCCGCTGTCTTTCATGGACACCACTGTATGGGGCTGCAGTGCAGCCATACTCTATTTTTGTCTTGCTCCCACGTATGGAGCTGAGCCATCCATGAACAAAGCTTGGCTTTTTTTCCCTTCCATCAGCTGGATATAAGGAGTCCCCAGGTGGCCATAGTGGTGAGCCGAGGGTGAGGCACTGGTGCAAAGGTGGTGGATGACACAGACCTGCTCATACAGCTGCCTCCTGCCTTCTAGCCCTGCCATGCCCAATCCGAGTTGTACAATTTCCATCTCATGTATTGCTGCTGGCCTTGCATGACCTTATGACTTAGTGGATCTGGTAGAATCCAGCTCGTGATGAGCAGCTTTGGCCACGTGGTCAACTTGATGATCCATGGTCAGACGACCTGTCTCTACCAGAACCCTTTAGCAAATTGGGAGCTGTTTTTCAGAAAGTGTATAATTCTTTTTATTTTTTAAAAGATGACCGGTAAGGGGATCTCAACCCTTGGCTTGGTGTTGTCAGCACCACGCTCAGCCAGTGAGCAAACCGGCCATCCCTATATAGGATCCGAACCCGTGGCCTTGGTGTTATCAGCACCGCACTCTACCGAGTGAGCCACTCCTCTCCACCACCTCCAGCCCTTGGCAACTACTAATCTATTCTCCAAGTCTGTAATTCTGTCATTTCAAGAATGCTACATAAATGCAGTCATAAAGTATGTAACCTTTTGATGCTGCCTTTTTTTCTTTTTTTTTTTTTTTAAAGATGACCAGTAAGGGGATCTCAACCCTTGGCTTGGTGTTGTCAGCACCACGCTCAGCCAGTGAGCAAACCGGCCATCCCTATATAGGATCCGAACCCGTGGCCTTGGTGTTATCAGCACAGCACTCTACCGAGTGAGCCACGGGCCGGCCTAAAAAGTGTATAATTCTTGGCTATAGACAGCACGGCCCTGATCCAGAACCCTAGGGGTCTACATTGTGATTCTCTATTGGGCCTTGTCATAAACTCCACAGACATCTTTTCCCACCACAGACACCTCAAATACCATGGGTTCTGCCAGCCCATATGGCCCACACAGCACGGCCACTTGTACTGTAGTCTGGACTTGCTGCTGAGCCCTTTCCAGCTCTGGGCTCTAATCAAAACTGCCAGATTTCTGTGTCATCTAGTATTTGAGATAGAGCAGTATTCCCAGGTGCGGGATATGCTACTTCCAAAACCCAAAGAGGTCTACCACGCATTGTGATTCCTTCTTATTGGTGGGAGTGATAGATACAATAATTTGTCTTTTGCTTTGGAGGGTCCCTGGCATATCCTGGACCACTGGCCTGCAAAAATTTTACTGATCTGTCAGGCCCCTGAATCTTTACAGGGTTTTCTCCCACTCTTTCAGTGCATGTGTCTCACTACGGCTTCCAATATACTTGCTGTTTCTTGCTCATCTGGTCCAATTAGTTGATGTTGTCAATATATTGGACCAATGTGATCTTCTACAAGATGTCTAGGCAGCACAGGTCTTTTCAGACTAGGTTTTGACAGGGCAATGAAGTTAGTCTTGAGGCAAGAAGACCACAAATGTGTATTCTTATCTCTTCCAAGAGAACATGAACTGTTTCTGATTCTTTTCTGATAGGAAAGGAAAAGAAAACATTCACCAGATCAATGGCTACATACCGTGTACCTGAGAACATATTCACATGCTCTAGGAAAGATGCCCCTTTTGCACAGCAGCTGCAATTAAAACTACCACTCGGTTTCTTTTGCTGTCACCATCCTCCAGGATCCATAGGGTTTTTGTAGGGGCCAGACCAGTGAATTAAAAAGGGAGATATGGGGATCACCACCTCTGCATTTTTTAGACCTCTAAGGATGGCATTTGTTTTTGCCATTCCCTGATTACTAGTGAGGCTGAGCATCTTTTAATATATTTATTAACTCTTCTTATTTTTCTCTGAATTCCCACAAGTCATAATTGTTTGCATTTTTTAATGGTCTGTTTATTGTCTGTCTCCTTCACTGGACTATGAGCTTCTTGAGGCTAGATACCATGTCTTATTTATCTCTGTGACCCTTGTACCTGGCACATAAGAACTCAACAAATTCATGCTGAGTGAATGATTTTAACAAGATGAAAAAAACAGCATTTACTTGGACATCTTGGTCTTCTTGGATCTTGAAACCAACTCCTCCAGCTTATGAGTAAGTCCATCCCTGACAGCAATTGTATCGTTTTGGTTGATTTAAAAGAAAACACATTTTCATCCAATCAAATTGTCTCTTGTTTGAAACTAAGGCAGTGTCACCGAACTAATCGAAGCTCCCAAAGCCTTGTTTTCTGGATGGACTGCCTTTGATAGCAATAATGGGCAGTAACAAACTGAGCCCTCGCCCCATCCGGCTGTGATAAACACATCCAAAACACATTACAAATCTCAGAGTGAGGCTCCAAAGCCTGAGGTTGCAGCAAAAGAAAACCAAGGTTGACAGGCACAAGTTTAAGAACCTGAAATTCTATAAATGAAAAAAGGGCAGCTGCCTGTTCCTTCACCACTGAACACAGTAAATGCATTATCTGGGCCTCCTGCCATTTTTCAAATCTGGGACTCTCTAATGATATCTGTTTGGGTAACTCTAAACTTCATTTGTCAAAAAAAAATCTCTAATTTACCGAATCTCAAGTGTTTGTTTCCTTTGCCCTAAATTATTGGGGTTTTTTGAATGTTTGAAATTTTCATAAATATCTGTAGGAATATTTTTATCTTCCTAAAACACACATCTTATTAAGTCCCTCACCACCTCAAAAACTTTGCGTGGTCTTCCATTATCTGAAGGCCAAAGTCCAAACCCCTTGATATGGCCTCCAGGGCCCTGGTTACCTTTTTTTGCCCCATTTCTCACTACCATTCCGAAGAAATTTATGCTTAAACCACCTCATATTATTATTTTTTTTTTAAAAAAAGATGATCGGTAAGGGGATCTTAACCCTTGACTTGGTGTTGTCAGAATTTATGCTTAAACCACCTCATATTATTATTATTTTTTTTAAAAAAGATGATCGGTAAGGGGATCTTAACCCTTGACTTGGTGTTGTCAGCACCACGCTCAGCCAGTGAGCCAACCGGCCATCCCTATATGGGATCCGAACCCGGGGCCTTGGTGTTATCAGCACCGCACTCTCCCGAGTGAGCCACAGGCCGGCCCCAAACCACCTCATATTATTTGCCTTTACCAAAACCAGCTATGCACTTTACTTCTATGCTTTTGCACACAGACTGAGCTCTCTGCTAAGAACTCCTACCTATCCCCCTGGCCTTGGTTCAAACATGAACTCTTCTGTGAAGACTTTCTTCCTCTCAGAGTGGTATTAATCACTCCTTTCCCCATTTTCTCAATATTTTAAATAAATGTCTACAGTAAATACCTAATATGCTATACTATGCTTATTTATTTGTCTCCTCACCAGACTAAGAGCTCATCAAGAGTAGAAATTATATCTCATTTATTGCTTTTTCTCCCAGTGCCAGTCTAGTCCTTGGCACATAGAAGATGGGCAACATTTGTTTGTTGAGTGAATGAATGAAAACAGAGAGACTTAGTCCCTATCCAAAGGACCAGGACCTCCAATTTAACCACCACAAGAATCAATAAATGGTATTTACTTTCCCAAATTTCTTCTAGCAACTGAACATGCTTAGAAGACATATTCACACCTAGACTTACAGGTAACTCAGAGGTCCTAGGAACTCCTCTCCCCCCATTTCAGTAGCGACATTTTCATTTTTAATAGGATGGAGCTCAGAGGTGCTTCTTAGTAGGTGGGCATACTTGGATGGATGTCTGCAAGCCTCCTGCCCTTCAGCAAGTGCTCAGAATAGCTCCATTAGCGTTCATGGAAATTCTGCACATGCATCAAGGAGAAAACAGCCACAAATAACACAGCCTGCTTTCCAAATCTCCAAAGCACATCTCTGCAATCATTTTACTTTCCAACTATCACCACTGAAGCCTTTTAGCCAGACAGCAATTTGTTCTCAACTTCCTCCAGGTTCCTAAGTTAGCTGAACTCTTTGGTTGTTTACAAGTGAGGCTTCCTACTTCCAATCTCTCTCCCTGCCCCAATTTCTCTTCCACGTAGGCTGTTTACACAAAATTGACCAGTTCCTGCTTGGAATCAATCCAAACACCTTCGCCTGATGCTCTAGGCCCTTCAAATCTGGCCCTGGCCCTTGCCTTCCTCTCCTACCTTATCTCCAGCTTCTCTCCTGCATGTATCCTCCACTTGAACCATTCAATTACCTTCCAGATATCTCCAATTCTGGGTCTTTCCATACTCTGCTTTCTCTGCCAGGCATGCACCTCAACTACCCAATTAACTACTTCTGCCCTTTACGACAGCACACAGGTATCACCGCCTCCAAGAAGCATTTCCTAATTGGATTAGATGGCTCTCCTGTATACCCACAACCATTCAACTATTCAGTAAATAGTTATGGAGACCTAATTTGCACCAGGCTCTGTTTGAGGTGCTGGTGATACAGCAGAAAACAAAATGAAGACTCTGCTTTTATGAAGCTTAAATTCTTGGGGGGCGGGGGAGGAAGAAAAAATAAATAGCAGGGTAGAGTATTATTAAAGAAGAGTTGGGGGCTGGCCCGGTGGCACACTGGAGAGTGCGCCACTTGGGAGTGTGGCGGCGCTCCCGCTGAGGGTTCGGATCCCATGTGGAGATCGGATCCCATGTGGAGACCAGTTCCCGCTCACTGGCTGAGCGCGGTGTGGGCGCAACACCGAGGGTTGCAATCCCGTTGCCAGTCAGTAAAAAAGGACAAAAAGGAAAAAAAAAAAAAAAGAAGAAGAAGAGTTGGAAGGGAGTGCTATTTTATTTAGGGTAGTCAGTGAAGGCCTTTCTGATAAGGGAAACAGAGACCTGAATCAAGTGAGGACAGGAACATGCAAATATTTGGGTAAAGAGCATTGCAATCAGGACAGTAAGTGCAAAGGCCCTGAGGCAGGAGCATACTTGGTATGTGTGTGCAAAACAGTAAAGGAACCAGTGGGACCACAGAGGCATGAGAAAGGGAGAGAACGTTAGGAAATGAGGTCAAAGAGTCAGCTAAGAGCCAGATCATGTTGGGCCTTGTAGGACATGGTAAGGGCTTGGGATTTTACACCAAGTAAAATGGAAGCCACTGCAAGGTTTTGAGCAGAGAAGAGATATATTTTGTTTTACATTTTAAAAGGCTTGTTCTGGCTACTCTCTGGTTAATAGGCTAAGGGGGAACAAGGAAGAACACAGACTGGACATCCATTAACTCCACAAGTATTTATCAGCTACAATGCTAGACAAGCACTGTTCTAGGCACTGACAATACCCAGCGAGTAAGACGGGATCTCTGATTTCAAGGAGGTTACAATCTAGTGGAGAGACAGAATCATAAGCATACCCATAGAACACGTGCATACATACAGAACAGTATACAGGGTATTATGGCAGGGCCAAGGAAGGAATTAGGTAGAGTAGCATTCCAGAAAGGGAAAATGGCACATGAAAATGCTCAGATGCTTCATGAAACCTGATGTGGTGAACTACAAGCAGTCTAGAGAATATGGAGGGACAAGTTTGGGGCAGGGATTAGAAAGAGGTAAGAATGGAGAGGAAGACAGGCAGGGGCTGATTACAGATAGCCTTGCAAACCAACATTAAGGTGCTTATATTTTATCCTATAGGTGATAGGAATTTACCAATGGTTTTTTTTTTTTTTTCCTTTTTGTCTTTTTTCGTGACCGGCAACGGATTGCAACCCTCAGTGTTGTGCCCATCCCGGACCGGGACCGGCAACGGGATCGCAACCCTCGGTGTCGCGCCCGCACCTCGCTCAGCCAGTGAGCGGCCGGTCCGTATGTGGGATCCGAACCCTCGGCGGGAGCGCCGCTGCGCTCCCAAGCGGTACACTGTAGTAGTGCGCCACCGGGCCGGCCCCTACCAATGGGTTTTAATGGGGGAATGACCGTGGGATTTCCAGTTTTAATATGTCATTTTTTAAATAGTGTATGGAGGTGAATTTAAAGAGGGTAATACTGGAGGCAGAGGGGCCTGTTAAGAGGCCATATAGTCATCTGGGCAAGAGAGGATAAAGTCTTGAAGTGATACTAGAGATGGAGAAGAGGCAGGGGATTCTAAATGTAATTGGGAAGTCAAACCATCAGAACCTGTTTGGCTGAGAGTGGGAGACGTGGGGTGCAAGCTGATCCCCTGGGTTCCTGGCTGGAGGCCTAGGTTGCCAGTATTGCCAACTGAGAGAAGACATGTTACATCTTAGATGTCCATGGGACATCTAGTAGATATCATCTGAAACTCAGGGGACATGTCTGGGCTGAAGATACAAACTGGAATGTCATCAGCATTCAAGCAATGATGCTTGAAAAATATAAGAGTGGACAAAATCAACCAGTGAGACTGTATACAGTCAAAAAGACCTAGGTTTTCAATCTTAGATCTTTCATTCACTATCTGTGTGACTTAAGTAAGTTCCTACACCTTTCTCAGCCTCACTTTACTCATCTTTAATTAGGCATTTTCTTTTTGTAAAATGTTTACCACAGTGCTGGGCACATGGTAAGTGCTCAATTATTCTAGTTCCAGTAGTCACTACAGCGGTGGGAAACTGGACAATATACCTCTGCTTGGTGAGCCTCAGGGTCTTATCTGTAGCTACTGCTTAGCATCCACTGTGCCCCATAGAATGGGTGCTCAGTAAATGGATGCTGGATAAATGAATGAATCTAAAAACTGAAACAAAACCCACCTAATATAATAGGTGGGAAAATTAAACAGGATTAAAAAAAAACTATATAAAAACCCATGTAGGGCCGGCCCGTGGCTCACTCGGTAGAGTGCGGTGCTGATGACACCAAGGCCCCGGGTTCGGATCCCATATAGGGATGGCCGGTTGGCTCACGGGCTGAGCGTG
>NW_007729006.1:292673-310754 GCF_000696425.1 Galeopterus variegatus
AGTTAAGGGTTAAGATCCCCTTACCGGTCATCTTTTAAAAAAAAAAAAAAAAACCCATGTAGGGCTGGCCCGGTGGCGCACTGCTACAGTGCACCGCTTGAGAGCGCGGTGGCGCTACCGCCGAGGGTTTGGATCCCACATACGGACCGGTTCCCCCTCACTGGCTGAGCGAGGTGCGGGCGCAACACCGAGGGTTGCGATCCCGTTGCCGGTCCCGGTCCGGTACGGGCGCGACACTGAGGGTTGCGGTCCGTTGCCGGACACGAAAAAAGACAAAAAGGAAAAAAAAAAACCCATGTAGGGCCGGCCCGTGGCTCACTCGGGAGAGTGCGGTGCTGATAACACCAAGGCCCTGGGTTCGGATACCATATAGGGATGGCCGGTTCGCTCACGGGCTGAGCGTGGTGCTGACAACACCAAGTTAAGGGTTAAGATCCCCTTACCGGTCATCTTTTAAAAAAAAAAAAAAAAAACCCATGTAAATGATAATGTGTTGTCTTAGGAAAAGTGCCCAACACTTAGAAGGTAGACAATTATGTTAGTCCCTTCCTTTTTATCGTTGCTTTTCAACCCATTTCGCCTCCCCCTTTTTAAAAAATTTTAAATCTCTCCTTTTCTATTGGCTGCTTTACTTCAGATTACAAACATGCACCAGCCTCCCCTAGTCTAAAAAAACCTTCCTTGGGTCTTGTTACTTTCTTCAAATTCTTGTCCCATCATTCTTTAATTTCACCAACTGTGCACTTTCTCAGTTGGAAACACTTTTCAATGAACAAACCACACTTTTTGTTTTAGGAAAAAAGTCCCAGTTTATTATTACTTTAAAAAGCAAGTATCATTTACATAATTGTTCAAGCAGGCCTATATAGAGGCATTTCATTTTAAAATATATATGCATGTATTTCTTTCTACTGCAGTAATTAACTTCAAGAAAAATTTCATTATGTATCTTCGACAGAGCCTTAAACCAAGAGCACCAACTTATTCAAATAAACCCTGAGGTGTGAGGAGGCTTCAGGCCAGTTCCTCATTAGAAGCCTCAGCATGGGGGCTCCAGAGACCAATGCAGAAGGTCTTCCAGGGAGAGCTGAAACGTTCAGATAAGTGAGCTCTGGAAAGAAGGGGTAGTCAGCAGGCTCTGGCAGGCTCACCCCTGGGGTGGAGCAAAGAAAACAGACAGGGGAGTTCTGAGAGGCACGGGAGCTATCTAAACTCAGGGGGATGGAACCAAGTGAGCGGCAGCAGTAATTGAGTTTCAGTTACCTGCAGGGTGGCTAAATAAAGTAGTAACTTCATCTGTCTGACATGGGGGGAGTTTAGAGGTGTCCTTGGCATACTCACAGTGAAATCCGTCACCCTTTCGCGGTGTTGGGTGATGGCAACTGTATGGTACTTCCTAGTGACAGCCCGAGTGCATCCTGTTAGGCAGCACCAGACATTACAGCTAATGAAGCACGTTCCTGCAGGCCTGTCTCCCAAGGCTCTCTGCATCCTCTGTCTGCCACGCAATGGCACCATGGGAAAATTTAGCACAGCCACCAGCCGCTATCAGCCAAACTCAAAAGAGTCTTTGAATGGCACAGAGAGGCCCATTTTCCTCTCTGCCCAGCCCAGGACTGGAACCGTCCTCAGGTCACTTTTTGTGGGTCTGTACAAACGTGCCGACTGGCAGCGAGCCGTTCTTCACCTGAGCCCGGATTTCAGCTCGGTGCTTTAATGTGAAGACCAGGGGAGAGAGGCCCATTTTCCTCTCTGCCCAGCCCAGGACTGGAACCGTCCTCAGGTCACTTTTTGTGGGTCTGTACAAACGTGCCGACTGTCAGCGAGCCGTTCTTCACCTGAGCCCGGATTTCAGCTCGGTGCTTTAATGTGAAGACCAGGGCTCTCACTGTCCGCCGGTACGGCCCATTAATGAGGCGGGAGCAGAGATGAAACGTTTCCCGCTCAATATTTTCAACCAGTAGGTGATCCATCTAAAAAACAGCAAAATTATCAAATTAGGGCCTTGCATTGCATAAGTATTAAAAGCAAGAAAGGCTGGAGCACTCTGCTCAGAGGCCTCCATTAATCAACTGAAATTCAAGGACATCTACTTCCTGTCACAAGAGAAACAGGAAGAGCAAATTAATTCCACCCTGGCAATTAAGGAACAAGGCCATGTGCTTTGTGACAGGGACCTCATTCACAACCCCTGCCGGGTGGTAATATTTGCCATTATAACAGGAACCTGGTCTGAACTAAGTAACGAGTACTGGGCCCTGTACTTTACCAACCAGGAAACAAAGACCAAGGATAATAAATCAGTATAACTGTTTATACTTTTTGTTTGTTTGTTTTTAAGTGCCTTTTAACCCCTTACAGCATTTTAGAAACACTGGGTCTGGTTCCTAATATGTGTATAGAGTCACTTTTCACATTTCATGCTTATAACTCTTTTTTTGTGGCTGGCCAGTATGGAGATCTGAACCTTTAACCTTGATATACAACACTGGGCTCTGACCAGCTGAGCCATCCAGCCAGCATTCATAACTCTCATCATCACATTTGACTGGTAAGGAAACATGCTCAAAGGTAAAAGTTCAAAGTCTTAGAATTATTAAGAGACATTACTGAGGGACTCTGACCTGGACCTACCCTTTCCCCTCCAAAGTCATGTTTCTTCTCTTTCACCACACTAACTGCAGGAGAGTTTCAAGAGACCCCTGCAGGTTCAGTTAAGCAGAGCAGGCCTAGGGGATGGGACCTGTAGCAACTCTGGGGTGGTCTGGCTCAGGCCCAAGCTATCCTGAGGTCACAGACCTAATCAAAGCAGGACAGGTCTTGGACTTTATCCGCACAGTCTGAATAGGGACCCCCAGCCCTACCTTCCTTTCCAGGCCCAACGCCACTATTCCCCTCCCCAGTCCTGACCATAGCCCAGCCTGAGCACTCTCAGCCACTTTCACACACCCCTATGCTTCTGCACGAGCACATGTTCCCTTAGCAAGCCACACCTTGGAAACACACACCTACCCACATGTCTAAGCTTGGGCAAACAAAACAAAACAAAAACAAAAACCAACCAATCAAACCAAAAACCTCCAGTGCAAAGGACTGAAAGTTATTCTGCAGGTTGCCACAATGTCCTGAGCTTACCTTAGTCGTTATTATAATATACTATAATATATTATAATGACCTATATCTTGAGTTTGTCTTTCCTGGCATTAAATTCCTTGAAAATAGAAAACAAATTTCTCTCAATTATTTTTTCCCTCATTCCTTCTCTCTCTACCTCAGCCACTCATTCAAATATTTATTCATCACTGACTATGTGCCAGGCTCTGTGCTTGGCTGAGGGACAAGCAGTGGCCAAGGCAGGCACAGCCCCTGAGTCCATGGGGAGTGCAGTCCAGTAGGAGAAACAGTGAACCGAGTAAGGGTACTGGGTGCTGGGCAGTGAATGGGGATTGTAAGGGTACTGGGTGCCAGGCAGTGAATGGGGATTATAAAAGTACTACGTGCCAGGAAAGGGGAGAGGAACGAGTGCTGGTGAGTGCAGCCACAACAAAGTGACCCAACCCAACAGAGCAGCACCTGGCTTCAGGGGAAGTGACCTGGGACCTGGAGAATGAGCAAGATCTGGCTAGGTGAAGTGGGGGTTTGCTTTGTGATAAATTCATTGATCTGTATATATGTTTTGTGTACTGTTCTGTATATGTACTATACTTCCACGTAAAAAGCAAAGTTCAAAAAAAGAAAAAACACACCAAAAATAAAAAAGGATCACCTGATATTTGATAAAATGTCCTAATATGAGAAATAGACCAAAATAAACAGAAAAAAGAAACTTGGAAGTTATAAGGACCAAGCAGGGAGCAGAATTGGGGGAGGGGGGAGACAGAGAGAATATCCAGGCCCAAAAATCTGCTTAGGTCTAGCAGACAAAAGATGTTCATGAAAGGTCCTAATGACTGACAGATCATCTCCTAGGCTTGTGCTGGAGTGAGTGAACTTGGCACGATGGTTCTCCAGAATCCAGACTCCTTGAGTTTTTCAAGGCTTCTTGGGTGGGTATCGAACTAGGCCCTGGCCTGAGGCAGCCCTGGTACCAGACTACTTTAGGAGGCTGGAAAGGTGGCTGGCTGGCTGTCCAGCATCTGTCCTGGAGCATTTGCCAGAGCATGTACCCCTCTTACAAAGACGAGTTCAACTGCCATCTCTTCCATGAAACCTTCCCAGACGCCCCCATCGGATTTAACTGCTGTGTACTTTGTGTATCTACACCACTTGATAGTACCACAATTTCAGACTGCTTCATTTTTAGTTAGTCATTTACAGGCTTTCAGCCAGGAGACAGAAAACTGTCTTAGGATAGGGAATGCAACATATTTATATTTGTATTCTCCCCCAGCACCTAAGAGATCCTTACTAAACATTTGTTGAACTGAAGATCCACTGGAAGCAAACTTTGTGTGGGTTTTCCAATAGCGTGATTGGATTTGTACATATCTACTAGGATAGGGAATGCAACATATTTATATTTGTATTCTCCCCCAGCACCTAAGAGATCCTTACTAAACATTTGTTGAACTGAATATCCACTGGAAGCAAACTTTGTGTGGGTTTTCCAATAGCGTGATTGGATTTGTACATATCTACCTCCACTTCTTTTTGACCACTTGAATACATCTAGGAGAGAGAGCTGGTCAAAGCCAGGGGTGCGGTTTGAGGCCATCAAACAAAGAATAAACTAACAGTCCCATATGGGGATGTACCCCTGACCTGGATCTCATTAGCACCATCTGCAGCCAACTGAGCCAACTAGCTAGTGTTTCATACTCTTAATGATACAGGCTCAGTTCATTTTTTAAAATGACATAATAGGAAAATGATCACAGGCCGTGAGGTAGGAAGGAGAGTGGATAATGAGGAAGGGGAAGTAAGAGAATGACACCACAGGGGACGTTCATATGAGGAAAGATCTAAAAGACAGGAAAGAACAAAGAAGACCCAGAAGAGAGAAAGTAAAGGGGAATGGAGCCTGGGTTTCAGCAATTGGAGTTTTTATTCATCTATTCCATTATTCCAAGAACAAGGAAATAATCCATGAATCTAGAAAGCAGATCTACAGGGTAATAAAAATAAGCACCTTTTGGCCATGTGTATATTCTTCATCTGTGGCTTTTACTATTAAAGGATATGACTGAAACAAATAACATGAAAACATTTTTTTCTACCAAAATGTAATGAATAGATCTGGTATTTGCAAAAAAAAACACATGCTATGATCAAACTGTAAAGGTTTTTTAGTCATTGGGCAAATAACTTACCCAATGGTTTACTACTGCCTGATAAACTATATTTATGGAAATCTGATGACTGATTTATTTATTTATTTTTTTAAAGATGACCGGTAAGGGGATCTTAACCCTTGACTTGGTGTTGTCAGCACCACGCTCAGCCAGTGAGCGAACCGGCCATCCCTATATGGGATCTGAACCCGGGGCCTTGGTGTTATCAGCACCGCACTCTCCCGAGTGAGCCACAGGCCGGCCCTGATAACTGATTTAAATGCACTCGACATTGGTTACTGTCGAAGACCAGATACTGGATTAGATGGTTCACTGATTTACCCCAATATGGAAATGTCTCAGATGATAGGTGCTAAGTGTTATCCTTATGTAAAAGTGTTTGTATTTATATTCTCTGATATACCAAACTGATAAAAATACTATTGAATACTGTTTATGCAAGGAAAATAGATTGATTTTTTTTTTTTCTTTTGCCAAGGAGGACAGTCAGCTGCATACTTTAAATTTTTAAAATTTACTCTTTGGGAACAAAATCATTCAGCTATGCTTAATCTTATTTCTTTTCCAATTATGTTGGAAAGCACTAACGAATGTATCACTTTTTTAACTTTGCTTTGTAACACTTGAGTGCTTACCACTTGATGTGCCATTTAAAGGATAATTAATGGATAAATTAAAAGGATAATTATTATGGAGTTTAATATAGTAGGCAAACTGCTCATTAATCCTTACAAGCATAGCTTCGTTATTATCATTTACTTAAAAAGATACCACAGGGAACTGGTATTTACCACCACATTAACCACATATTATATACCCATACTGTATGTTTTTGCAATAATTTTGGTTTGTTAAAAAAAAAAACTTTATTTAAAATAGCAAGTCTTGTTGACTAATCGATAGTCTGGAAAATTAGACTTACAACCTTCATATTTTTTCTCTCTTCCAATAGTTTAATATTCATATTAAAGCTTCCTTTAGGAAAAGTTAAGCAAACTACAGCACATCAATTCACTGAACTATCAAAAAAAAGACATTAAAATGTATAAATATAAAATATAAAGATATATAGAAAAGGATATACAAAATGACAGTAACTGAAATTGATCAGGATTAAAGAGACAACACAAATGTAAATAATTATGTCAGTTTTCTGCAATGTTATTTAAATAATCAATAAAAATAGCTTATGGAACATTTGGCATATAAATCACTCTTAATAAATCTCAGATAATCATAAGTTGCCCAGCATTCATTTAAAAAGCTATAATAATTTGCCAAAAAAGGAAATGCATCAAAATGTTAAAAAGATTATGTCTGGGTGGTAGGTTCAATGGTGATTTTTTTTTTTTCCTTTCTATACTTTTCATTTTCTATTATAAGTTTGTATTGAAAAAACTCAAAACTTTCTTTTAAAAAAGTAAATAATATACTACAAATCCCTTTGCCTTTTTTTGTGAATAAATAATTGAGATAGAAAGGTTAAAATATTTTCTTAGAGAATGCAGTAACAGATCTAACATTTAAACCAGACTTTTGAATTGCTTCTTTTGTTAATATTAAATTGTTCTTTAAGGATACTTTAATAGGGATACCCTGGGATATACTGGGGAGAGGAAAAAATATGGATGCTATGTGCCTGATTTTCCAGAGTATTAATTAGCTTATAAGATTTTATGTTTAATGATTATGGTGATTAATACAGTTAATAAGCAAAAATCTTTCTTCTAGCACCTCCAACCACTAACATCATCCGAACTGCTGGCTATGAAGATGACAGGGAATATGTTTACCCAACTGATTTTACGCCCGAACTAAAGGTATGGGTATGGACAAAAAATGGGGGAATAGAACCTTTTCAATAGAGAGTTATTTATTTTGCCACTGATATTCCATAACACAGTCCATCCCAGAATTTTTACTTCAGTAGGAAGGCAAAGAATTTTAAATGGAAAGGAACCAACATCCATTAAATGACTCCTAATCAGCAGGAACTATATATTATTCCTTTGTATAAACAGTTTAACTTTGCCAATTACCTTAGGTGGTAGGAATTATGATCCTCATTTTACAAATAAAGAAGCCAAGTCTCAGAAATGTTAAGGGATTTGCCTAAGGTGTCACAACTAGTATGTACTAGAACCAAGTTTTCAACCCAGATCTTGCTAGTTCCAAAGCCTGTAATCTTAAAACACTGTCTCTCAGAATGCTTACTAATTCAGAACCCTTACAGAATAACCGATTAGAATAAAGCCAGAGTATTAAGACTATGAAAGCTCATTATGAAAACATGAGGCTCACTTAACCAAGAGCACCAAGTAATCACATTCCAATCAAGACATTACCTTTAATTCCAAAGCTTCTGAGAGTAACTTCTGGGCTTTTTTCCTAAATGACTCAGTTTTGGGATCACTTCGGACTTCAATAGAAGGTCTATCCAAACGAGTTTCAATGAAAGTTTTCCACTCAGTGTAAACTTCTCTGGCAAGACAAGCCACTTCTGAATCTGAGTGTTTACATATCTTGTTCACAGTGTGATCTGAAACAGAAGAGAAACCAAAGGAAAGGGTGTTCTGACTTCTGAAAGGCACAGGACTATATGTGCACATGTGTGGCCATGAGAAAGTCATTCACAAACATACCCAAGGATGTAAAGGCTCTTGTGCAAATGAGACCCGTTTCATGAGGGCTGAGACAACAGGATAATCACTGAGTGAGAACCACCAGTCTAGCCAATGCAGTAAGTCATAAACCAGAAGCATGATTAATAGAGTCTCAAAAAGAACAATAACTAAGGTACCAACTCCTTAATCCAAAAATTACAATAAAAGAAAATGAATTAAGCATTTATCTTTTTTTTTTTTATTTCTACATACTATATTTCAGACAACAAAATAGCCCTAGTTGAGGGAACATAATTTATTTAGCTAATAAATGTGAAAAGATTGACAGAAAAATTCCTGATGAAATAATTCATTCAGAAGACAAACATCATCAGTGGATGATGGGGAAATTTACAACGGAGGAATGAGCTGTCATCACCTGAATCCACTGATCAATGTTAGCATCCCTAAGAGTAGGACTATCAGACAGAGGAAGTACTTCATAGCCATACCTATGAAGTAGTCTTATATCCTCCCTCAAAAGAAAACATAAACCATAATCCAATTAGTTATTCAAAGCTAGCCTCCGGTTTATAGAAAATATGAGAAACAGAGGAATAAATTAAATTGTAGTATGAAGATACAGCCAAAATCAGAATATGAGACATTCTACTGGACACCAGACATTGTTTCTTCAACAGTCAATGGCATTTTTTTAAAAAGAGGGTAGGGTTAGGGACTACTATAGCTTAAGAGTCTTTTAAGTCCAAACTGTCAAATGTAATGTGTGATTCAAATTCCTTTTTTTTTTTTTTTTCTCATAAGGATGACCGGTAAGGGGATCTTAACCCTTGACTTGGTGTTGTCAGCACCACGCTCAGCCAGCGAGCGAACCGGCTATCCCTATGTGGGATCCGAACCTGGGGCCTTGGTGTTATCAGCACCACACTCTCCCGAGTGAGCCACGGGCCGGCCCTGATTCAAATTCTGATTGAAACAAATTGGCATTGTGGTTACATAAGAAAATATGCATATGTTTTAGAGATGTATACTGAAGTATGTATCACTGAAATGACTAAAGGTCTGAGATTTTGCTTTAAAATACTCCAGTAACAACACAAAAGCAAAAAAAGTGGGGTGAAATCTTAATAGTTATTGAATCTGGGTGAAGGGCTTTCTGTAGTTTGTTATTTATTTTTGCATATGTTTGAGATTTTCATAATAAAAATGGAAAAAAGGGGAAGGGTTAAAAATATCAATATGCAGGGCCGGCCCATGGCTCACCTGGGAGAGTGTGGTGCTGACAACACCAAGGCCAAGGGTTCGGATCCCTATATAGGGATGGCTGGTTAGCTCACTTGGGAGAGTGTGGTGCTGACACCACCAAGTCAAAGGTTAAGATGCCCTCACCAGGGCCGGCCTGTGGCTCACTAGGGAGAGTGCGGTGCTGATAACACCCAGGCCACTGGTTCGGATCCCATATAGGGATGGCCGGTTTGCTCGCTGGGTGAGCGTGGTGCTGACAACACCAAGTCAAGGGTTAAGATCCCCTTACCGGTCATCTTTAAAAAAAAAAAAAAGATGCCCTCACCGGTCATCTTTAAAAAAAAAAAAAGAAAGAAATATCAATATGCAACAGTACTTAGATAAAAAGTATATACGGACAGAAAAGCCAAACAAATCAACTAAACACTAAGAATTAAAAGTTCAACTCTCTTTTGCTCAGCCATTTTGCCACTTGATACCCTGTGTCCTGTAGACACACCACGAAGAACAAAGCCTTTACCAGATGTGTTCCCTAGACTATGGACTTCCCAGCCTCAGAAAATGACATACCATCAATGAATCTGAAGATCCAGACAATTCATGCTGAAATGGAACATGCTATAATTTACTTCAGTTCTTCGATTCACCTTTGAAAGTACAAAATACTACTACTTTTGCTTTACTATATTACAAAACATAATGAAACAAAAAATAAAGCAATCTTCCAGACAGAATGCAAGCAAAAAAAAAAAAAGTTCAAAAAACAGAAAAAAACTAGATAGATATATTTTTAAAAATCAATAGCTTTCTTAAGTCAGCAATAACCAGTAAGAATACAATAGGGAAAAACATCCTGCTTAAACGCTTTCTTAAGTCAGCAATAACCAGTAAGAATACAATAGGGAAAAACATCCTGCTTAAACTAGTAAAAACCATAAACCACTTAGTAATACATTAACAAGAGTGGGTGTGTGAGTATGCATGTGTGCTGTTTGTGTGTGTACTTACCCCTTAATAGCTCTGGAACCACTCCTTTTATTCTGTTCCTAGTACAACTGTTCTTGCCTTAGGGCATGTCACTTAAGGCACGGCTCTTGCCTTAGGGCATGTCTACAAAGGCCCCCTGTCTGACCTTTCTGGCTAAGTTTGGTACACCTTAATGCCATCTTTCACGCTGCAGCTAGGTTGGTCTTTATTTTACTATTTTCTCTGTTGTGGCCATTTTTTTCTAAAACATAAATTTGAACACTTCACTCCTCACGTAAATCCTTCAATCCTATATCCAAACTCTTACCTTTTCACACAAGTCCCTTTACCATTTGTCCCTCTCCTATCTACTTTCTAGCTTCATTTCCAGCTATTATCCCACTGTCATCCAATACGCGAGCTACTTACAGCTCCAAAAATGCTTGAACATTTTTTCTTATCTCTCTACTTTTGAACATACACCCAATAAACATTCTATCTGCCTGTAGTACCTTTTCTTCCCTCTTCACCTGGCTAAGTTCCACTTAGCCTTTAAGACTCATTCAGGGGTCTCCTCCTCCAGGAAGTCTTCCTTCATACGTTCAGTATTGGCTGGTACCGCTGCTCTATGCTTCCTTAGCACCTTGGGCTTCTGTTTATCACAATAATTACTACAATTAGTTGTAATTATCTGACTAGTTATCACTTTTGCTCACCAAAGTGAGCTTCTTGAGGGAAAGAGCTGTGATACGTTCATCTTTGTATCTCCAGCAGTGTGCCTAGTGGCAGAAGATGGAAATTAGGAGAGTAGATTGGTTCAATGAGAGACCCATATGAAGAATAACATATATTTTTACTAAAGTACATAACAGAAGATTTGAATAAGAGGGGAAATTTTACCACATTATGAGATAGAAAGATTAGCACGAAGATGCCAATAAAGCAAGTAATTTGTAGATTTAATGTAATCTCAATAAAAAAATCTTCATAGGCTGTTTTTATTAGAATACAACCAAATATTTCTAGATATATTTTAGAAATTTATCTGGGCAAGAATACAAAAAACTATTTTGAAAAAGAGGAGTTATGAGGTACAACTAGCCTTGTAAGATATCAGAACATATTATAAAGCAACAATAATTAAAATTATATGGACTGACACCAAAAAAACCAAAATAGATAGATTGATCTATGGAATAAAAAATGAAGCTCAGAAATAGACTACATAAGAACTTAATATATAATAAAAGAGGCATCATTGAACAAAGGAAAGCAGAAAAAGAATCTAAATTTAGAAAAATGGTCAAAACATTTAGAACATTTCTCCAATTATGCCAATGCATACCCAATACTGCTTGATTCATTTATTTTCCATCCATTGACTGAAGACCTATTTGTACTAGGAATTATGTTAGGCACTAGTCATTCAGGGCTTGAACAAGAAACTGTCCATGTTTTAAAGGTTCTGTGAAGAGAACCCTGGAGGTGGAAAAAAAATGTAACTTTTTTTTTTTTTTTTTTTTTTTTTTAAAGATGACTGGTAAGGGGATCTTAACCCTTGACTTGGTGTTGTCAGCACCACGCTCAGCCAGTGAGCAAACCGGCCATCCCTATATGGGATCCGAACCCGTGGCCTTGGTGTTATCAGCACCGCACTCTCCCGAGCGAGCCATGGGCCGGCCCAAAAAATGTAACTTTGAAGGGAAGATAAGGGTAACATGATATTAAGAGTCTGTAACTTGTCACTCTAACCCGTTACTTATCAAGAACTTTTATCGAAGCTTCCCACTGACCAGGGAAAAGAGTACATCAATATTCATCCCAGGAAGGAGGGGGAGGAGGAGAAGGAGTAATGAAGAACAGTCACTAGAAATATCTAAAGGTGTTTCCTAGCTGGCAATGCTTAGGAGAGCCCTTGTGAAACATATATCACTTAAAAACAGAAACCACTACCGAATAATTTCTTTTTCTGGGTGGAGTTTGCCATATCCCTGAGATTATTCATTCAGCAAACAATATTTTGTGCTGTTTGGTCACTGTGATAGATGCTGAAAATACAAAGATAAACCAGATACTGCAGGACTTCAGAGACCTAAATTCAGGGCATTTTAACACTTTCACTGAGCACCTACTTTATGTCTGGTACTGAAGATACAGAGATGAGTAGGACAGTCTCTGGAATTGAGCCTACACTTGCCCTGCCAAAATGTGCAAAGAAGACATATGTACAAAAATATTCATTCCAGTACTGCTTGCAGTAGTGAAAAGCTAGAAAAACAGTACGAGCTCTTCATTAAGGGTCCAATTTGTTAAGTAAATTATAGTCCATTTAAGCAGTAAATACTTTGCAGCTATTAGAAACTGGAATAGCTCTACATGTAGTACATGGAAAGATGATCACTTTAGTTAAAGTGAAAAAAGCAGGTCTTAGAAGAGTACACACAGTGTGAGCCAAAATTTATTTTTAAGATTACATATGTGTATACATATAAACAACATATTTGTTTATATGCAAAGAAAAAAGTCCTTAAGAATTTATAATAAAATTATTAACAGAGGTCTCCTGTGAATAGTGGGACTGCATCTATCTATACAATTCAGCTCACAATATAGTAAATTGGCTCACCATGTAAACAATCCTAGTAGCCCAGGCTGTGCTATAATAGAGGTACATTCAGGCTTCTTTGGAATAGAAATCCTTCCCTTCATGTGATCCTCACCTTATCCTTTTCTCTCTCCAAGAAAGGCACCATTGACCCAGATTGATATTTGAGAATGAAGATGCAGAAATCCTTCAGAGTCCTTCTACTTGTCCAATCCAGTGGACCTTCTCTGTCCGACATTACCTGGCCTCTGTATTAGTCCATTTTGTGTTGCTATAACAGAAATACCCGAGACTGGGTAATTTATAAAGAACAGAGGTATATTTGGCTTACAATTCTGGGACAGTTGCATCTGGCATGGGCCTCAGGCTGCTTCTACTCATGGCAGAAAGTAGCAGGTACAAGCTGATCACATGTTGGGAGAGGAAGAAGAGAGAGAGAGAGAGAGGAGAGAGAGAGGAGGTGCCAGGGTCTTTAAACAATCAGCTCTCACAGGAACTAATAGAGTGAGAACTCACTCAGACCCCCTGCCCCCAGGGAGAACATTAACCCAAGAGAGAGAGGAGAGAGAGAGGAGGTGCCAGGGTCTTTAAACAATCAGCTCTTACAGGAACTAATAGAGTGAGAACTCACTCAGACCCCCTGCCCCCAGGGAGAACATTAACCCATTCATGAGGGATCTGCCCCCATAACTCAAACTGCCACACTGGGGATCAAATTTCCACATGAGTTCTGGGAGGACAATACATCCAAACTCCATCAGCCTCTCTGTGGCATCTGACACTGTTGCCTTCTTCCTTTTGAAATATTCTCTTCCACTGCTTTTTGAGACACCACCTGTCCTCTGGTTCTCCTCTGCCCTCTCTATCTCTTTTGCTGGCTGCTGATCCTTTGCTCAACCTTTAATTAATTGTGAACTCCAGCTCGGTCATAGTCCTTGGCTTCTTCTCTTCTTTCTCCACCTTTCCTGAGTAATCTTACTCACTCCTGTGGTCCAACTACCACCTGCAAGCAGATGATTCTCAACTATGTACCCCTAGCCAAAGGTTCCACTGAACACAAGACCCAAATATCCAGTTCCCTACTGGACATCTCCACTGCTTATTCTTCAAGCACCTCTAACTCAGCACTTCTTGTCACACAATGGAACCACCACTCACACACCAATCATTTTAGGCTCCACTGCCTCTCTTACCCTTATGTTTATTCAATCATTCCAAATCATACAGATCCTCTTCCTTAATATTCCCTGTATCTTTTCCTCTTTATCCTCACCTTCCTCTCCATTCTCACTGCCCTGATTCAGGTCCTCATCACCTCTCCAAGGTCTACTGCAATAGTTTACTAACCAATCTCTTTCTCCATTCTGGCCCAATTGATCTTCTATACTGAAGACAAAATGACCTTTTAAAAACCAATTTGATCACAGCACACCCTTACCAAAATTCCTTAAATAGCTCCCCACTGCTCTCAAATTTCTAAGTATAGCATTAAAGCTCTGGATGGCCTCGAACCTCTTTGTCTTTACCTCTCACCATGTTGCCATCTTCCCTCCCTCCTCTCACCCCCAGCGCACACCCTTACCAAAATTCCTTAAATAGCTCCCCACTGCTCTCAAATTTCTAAGTATAGCATTAAAGCTCTGGATGGCCTGGAACCTCTTTGTCTTTACCTCTCACCATGTTGCCATCTTCCCTCCCTCCTCTCACCCCCAGCCCTCCTGCCCCTTTGCCTCCATGAGCTAAGTTCTAGCCATAGAGAACAGCTTGCATGTCCATCTCTTGGGTCATGCTGTCTGGCCTTCTCACATTTCTGTGCTTTAGCTCATACTGTTCCCTCTGCCTAGAATATTTAAATGCCCCCTTTCTCCTCTAAACTATTAACACCCTGAGGACAGAACCTGTACCTTACTCCAAGTTCTATTCCCTGCTTCCAACATAGCTCCTAGCATAGAAGAGACAGTCAGTAAATATTTGGTGAATTGAATAAAACGGTTAAATAAAAAACCATTTACATTTGGCTTTCAAATTGGCTTTGTACTAACATTTGAATATGGATGCAATTGCTTGGGAAAATCACACAATTACAAACAAAATAATGGAACTATACTGTAAAGAATTACATCTGAAAATTCTGGGAAAAATGAAAAGTTTTTAATTCTTAGACATTGAGAATCCTTCTTGCTTATCACTCCAGGCTTTATGTGAATTATCTCATTTAACTTTTATAACTAAACAATGAATTAAATACTATTGTTACATCTCTTTTTACAAATGAGGAACTGAAGCTCAGTAAAGTAACTTGCCCAAGGTTTCGCTGCTAGCAGGTAAGGAAGCCAGGATTTGAACACAGGCAGCCTGACTCCAGAGCCTCCAAACTTAACCCCTAATACCCTATCCTTCTCTGTTATTAGGGAGTGGCATGTTGGGAATGTTCAATAAGGCTCTGTTGAGATAATGTTGTTCACCTTCTTGGTATTCCCAAATCAGAAGGGCACCCTGAGAGGTAGCCAAAGGGCTTCAGAAAGTTTCAACTCTCAGGTTAGGACAATGGAGTCACTGCTTTTGGCCTGCAGGGGGCAGTATATCCCACCGATACCTTGACAAGAGCCACACCCACACTGGTCAGGAGGCTCTGCCAATACCAAGGAAACCAGCCCAGGAAGGACAGGGCTGTAAGGAAGCCCAGGGGGATGCAAGACTGTCAGCGAGAGTGTGGAATTTCCAGAGTGACAGCAAGAAAGGCAATCCAGTCTGGTACAGAAAAGAGAAGAAGAAAGGGTGTCTGGGGAGCTACGTTCTAGAAAAAACAGGGCAGAATCATAAATTTTAGATCACAAAGGGAATTTTGTGATATTAATAATGACAGTTAGCCACTGTGCTAACACTACATATCTTAACTCATTTAATCCTCAGAAAAACCCTGTGAAATAGGTGCTATTATAATCTCCCATTTTACAGGTAAAGAACCTGTAAAATGAGTTACTTGAGAGGTCAAGTAACTTGTGAAGCATGGCAAGAAGCAGGGCCAGATTTCAAAAACAGGCAGCTGGCTTCAGAGCCTATGCTTTAACTCTCTACCATTGCCTCTGGTGATCAGACAGTCCTACCTCCTCCTGATTCAGATGGCAAAAATGAAGCTCCATGACCTTTCCCCAAGGTCACAAGTTGGTCAGTAGCTACATCAAGGAAGTTAATGATCTGCAAAAAGTCATTATTTGCTCCATGAAGTTTATGTTTTAAAATAAGCAGTGCTGGTTTTATGACCTGGGTCAAGTCCCCTGGGTTTAAGGTTAGGGGGTTTCTGCATCCCAGCACATTGTTAAGACAAATTCCCTGCAGGAAGCAGTCTTTTGCTCATTTAACAAACATTACCAAATACTAAATATGTACCAGGCCCTGAGCTAGGCGTTGAGAAGGAATGTTGAGCAAGACACAGCCTTGCACTCAAGGAGTTCCAGGTAAGTCTAAGCATCAGAAACCTAAACAAACACATGCAAGTATTACTAAGATACTAACACTTAAGATAGTCCTAAGGTACTATTGAAGGCCCTAAGATAGTATTGAAGGGGGGAACTAAGATAGTACTGAAGGTCCTATGATTGTATTGAAGTGGGAACCCCCAGGAGGGCCAAAAGGACAGATGAGTCAATTCAACTGGCAAAGAGGCCAGGGAACAACATGGAAGAGGCAATGTTTATCCTGAGTCTTGACAACGACTAAAGGGGACAGGACCAGCAAAAGAATTAGAGTGAACAAGAGCACAGAAGCCTGAAATAGCATGGCATAATTTGAGGACGGTGGCAGGCAAAATAATGGTCTCCAAAGATGTCCGTGCCCTAGTCCTCAGAACATGTGCCTATGTTACCTTACATGGCAAAAGGGACTTTGCAGATATCACTAAGGTTAAGGACCCTGAAATAGGGAAATCAACCTGGATTTTCTAGGTGGGCCCAATCTAATCACATGAGTCCTGAAAAGTGGAAGGAGAGGCAGAAGGGCGGTCAGAGAGATGAGATGTGAGAAGAATTTAACCTACCATCACTAGTTTTGAAAATGGAGAAAGGGGACCATAAGCCAAGGAATGCAGCCCTGTCAACACCTTGATTTTAGCCTTTTATGCACCTTTAGGTTTCAGGAGGTAGCATGACATGGTCTAAGAACATCTTAGCTTTGTCACTTGTTATTTGGTTGTTTAACCTACGGCATGTTAGTTTAAACTCTCCAAGCCTCAGTTTTCTCATTTGTAAAACGGAGATAATAATTACATTTGTTAGATGGATCAAAGAAGGTCAAAGATGTGAAAGCACTTTATAAGTATAGGGGTTTTGTTGTTATTTTTAATCAATAATCATAAATGAAAATAAGGCATCTCTGAAATCAGATCAATATGACTGACATAAAACTTTACCCAGAATATTCATACACACGGTACTGCAAAAGTGGGGCATGTCTGCTTACCAGGAAAGGGTAAGGCCT
This sequence comes from Galeopterus variegatus, assembly GCF_000696425.1. Classification (NCBI taxonomy): domain Eukaryota; kingdom Metazoa; phylum Chordata; class Mammalia; order Dermoptera; family Cynocephalidae; genus Galeopterus; species Galeopterus variegatus. The sequence continues at coordinate 309,882 of NW_007729006.1, forward strand.
AACTCCACTGCTTCATCACATAAATGAAAATAAGGCATCTCTGAAATCAGATCAATATGACTGACATAAAACTTTACCCAGAATATTCATACACACGGTATTGCAAAAGTGGGGCATGTCTGCTTACCAGGAAAGGGTAAGGCCTAACTCCACTGCTTCATCAGTTGTTTACTCAATACACCCCTTGCCCACTGGTTTCCTTTAAAATAAAAGTATCCACTCACAGAGGCCTTACAACTGCCGGGTCTGAAGGCTTTTTCCCAGCTGGCCTTCAACTTCCCAGACCACTTGAGAACACTGAGGCCACTCATTTCCCCTGCCTCTGAAAACACTCTCCTCCTTGGCCTGCAGTCACTGTACTGCCCTGGCTCTCTTCCTCTCTCTAACTGCACTCTCTCAGCCTCTTTCACTGGTTCTTCTTCCTCCTACTTCCCCACCATGGATTTTCTCCCAGGTTCAGTCCTTCAGCCCTTTAATCTTTCTTTTTACCTAGAGAATTTATCCACTTAAGTGATTTTAAGGAAACACTTCCTGGCAAATGACTTCCAAATATGTGATTCTAAGGGCCAGCCTGAGGCTCACTTGGGAGAGTGTGGTGCTGATAACACCAAGGCCATGGGTTCGGATCCCTATACAGGGATGGCTGTTTGACTCACTTCGGAGAGCATGGTGGTGACAACACCAAGTCAAGGGCTAAGATCCCCTTACCAGTCATCTTTTTTAAAAAAAATGTGTTTCTAGTCTAAATTTCTCTCTGGGCATCAATCCACAACTTCCTGCTAGACATTTCCACCTAAAGAGTTTATGTCAGAGCAAAATGCTAGGGACATTAACTAAAATGGAAATACTAAGAGAAAACTCTCATTTGAGGTA
>NW_007729007.1:0-40756 GCF_000696425.1 Galeopterus variegatus
TGATGGGCCATAATAATCATATACAGTGTATATTGACAAAATAAAAAAATAAAAAATAAATTAAAAAAAAAGAAAATTTTGAAAATAGAAGAGGATGAGAGAGAATTTCAAGCAGCCAAATACAAACATAATTGGAATCCCCGAATCGGGGTGGGGGTGGGGGGTTGAAGAAATATGGCTGAGATTTTACCAAATTTGATGAAAGCTAAAAACCCACAAATTCAAGAAGCTCAATAAACTCCAAACACAAGAAATGTGATGAAAATTATACCAAGTACCATCTTAATCAAACTTCTCAAATCAGTGATAGTCTTCAAAGCAACCAGAAATTTTATTTATTTTTATTGAAACATTGTACATATTTGTGCGTTACAGCATTGAACATCAATACCTGTGTGAAGTATGTGATGCTCATATCAGGATAAATTATAACATTTATCATTATACAATATAATCATTTTTTGTGGCTCTTTACCAGTTTTTCACTAATCCCCCTCCTCCTCCCAGGGGGCCTCAGTACTGTTCTCTCCTTTTGAAAGTTCAGCAAATTATTGTTATTTTTGTATCATTTTGTATTCATTGTTTTGTTTTGTTTTGTTTTTAGCTTCCATTTTTTAGTGAGGACATGTGGTATTTCTCTTTCTGTCCCTGGCTTACTTCACTTAACATAATTTTCTCTAAGGTCATCCACGTTGCTGTGAATGGCAGAATTTCATTCTTATGACAGAGGAGTATTCCATTGTGTATATAAACCACATTTTCCTTATCTAGTCATCTGTTGATGGACATTTAGGTTGGTGCCAACTCTTGGCTATTGTAAATTGAGCTGCAGTAAACATGGGAGTGTGTGTGTCCCTTCAACATGGTGATTTCCATTCCTTTGGGTAACAGTGGGATTGCTGGATCCTATGGCAGTTCTATGTATACTTGTTTGAGAAACCTCCATACTGTTTTCCATAATGGTTACCCTAATTTACAGTCCCACCAACAGTGTAGGAGGGTTCCTCTTTCTCCACATACCCATTAGCATTTGTTAATTCTCTCTTTTTGATTCTGGGCACTCTAACTGACATGAGATGATATCTCAGTGTGATTTTGATTTGCATTTCCCACATGCAGAGTGATGTTGACTGTTTTTTCATGTGTCTGTTGTCCATTTTTATATCTTCATTTGAGAAATGCCTATTCAGCTCCTTTGCCTATTTTTTAATCAGGTTACTTGTTCCTCGTATATTCTGGATATTAATCTTTTGTCAGATGCATAGTTTGCACATATTTTCTCCAGTTCCATAGGTTGTCATTTCACTCTGTTAATTGTGTCTGGCTGTGCAGAAACTTTTTAGTTTGATATAATCCCATTTGTTTATTTTTTTTCTTTTGTTTCCTGTGCTTATAGTGTCTTATTCATAAAGTCTTGCCCAGTCCTACTTCCTGAAGTGTTTCCCCTGTGTTTTCTTTTAGTAGTTTCATAGTTTCAGGTCTTATGTTTAAGTCTTTAATCTATTTTGACTTGATTTTGGTATATGACAAGAGGTACAGGCCTAGTTTCATTCTTCCACATATGAATGTCCAGTTTTCCCAGAACAATTTATTTTAGAAGCAGTCTTCTACCCAGTGTATGTCCTTGCTGCCTTTGTCAAAGATCAGTTGGCTGTAAATAAGTGGGTTGACTTCTGGAATCTCTATTCTGTTTAATTGGTCTGAATGTCTATTTTTATGCCAGTACATGCTGTTTTAGTTACCATGGTTTTGTAGTATAGTTTGAAGTCAGGAAGTGTTATGCCTCTGGCTTTTTTTTTTTTTTTTGGCTCAGGATTGCTTTGGCTATATGGGGTCTTTTGCTATTCAATATGAATGTTAGGGTTATTTTTTCTATATCTGCAAAGAATGTCATTGGTATTTTGATGGGGATTGTACTGAATCTGTAGATCACTTTGGGTAGTATGGACATTTGCACAGTGTTAATTATTCCAATCCAAGAACATGGAATGTGTTTCCATCTTTATGTGTCCTCTTTAATTTCTTCAGCAGATTGGTAAAAGGACACAAAAATCAACTACTTTTTATATTGATAAAATAATAAAAAAAAATTCAGTAATGATTTGTTGTAGAAATCTTTCACCTCCTGGGTTAAATTGATTCCTAGATATTGAATTTTTGCATTGATTTTTGTAAATGGGCCTGTTTTCTTGATTTCTTTTTCTCCTAATTTGTTATGGAGGATAAAAACGCTGATTTTTATGTGTTGATTTTGTATTCTGGAACTTTACTGAAATTGTTTATTGGCTCTAAGAGTTTGTTTGCAGAGTCTTTAGGCTTTTCTAACTATAGGATCATGTCATCTCCAAACAGGGACAGTTTGACTTTGCTTTTTCCAATCTGGATGCCCTTTATTTCTTTCTCTTGCCTTACAAGTACTTCTGATACTGTGTCATGAAGGGATGTTGAATTTTGTCAGATGTCTATTGAGATAATCATATAATTTTTGTTCTTTTGTTGATGTGGTATAGCACATTTATTGACTTGCATATGTTGAACCATCCTTGCATCCCTGGGATGAACCCCACTTGATCATGTTGTATAATTTTTGGATGTGTTGCTATATTCTGATTGCTAATATCTTGTTGAGTATTTTTGCATCTGTGTTCATCAGAGATATTGGCCTGTAGTTTTCTTTTCTTGTTGTTTCATTGTCTAATTTTGGTTTCATCGTGATGCTGGCCTCATAAAATGAGTTTGGGAGCATGGCCTCTGTTTCAGTATTTCGAAATTATTTCAAGAGAATTGGTATTAATTTTGCATTAAATGTTTCATAGAATTCAGCAGTAAAGCCACCCAGTCCTGGGCTTTTTGGGAGACTGCTGATAAGTGCTTCAATCTCATTCCCTTGTTACTGGTCTGCTCAGGTTTTCTGTTTCTTCTTGGTTCACTCTTGGTTGCTTGTATGTGACCAGAAATTTATCCATTTCCTCTAGGTTTTCAAATTTTGGGGTGTATAGTTGTTTATAATAGTCTCTAATGATTCTTTGTATTTCTGTGGAATTGGTTGTAATAACTCCTTTTTCATTTCTGATTTTTGTTATTTGGTTCTTCTCTCTCTGTCTCTCTTCTTTTTGGGGTTTTGTTTGTTTGTTTTTTGGTGTTAATCTGGCTAATCATTTGCCTATTCTGTGTATCTTCTCAAAAAATCAACTTTTGTTTCATTAATCTTTTGTATTGTTTTTTTGGGTCTCTATATCAGTTCTGCTCTGATTTTAATTATTTCTACTAATTTTGGGATTGGATTGTTCTTGTTTTTCTAGTTTTTTGAAGTACAGTGTTAGGTCATTTACTTGAGATCTTTCTATTCTTTTGATGTAAGCATTTATTTTGCAGTAAACTTCCCTCTTATTACTGCTTTTGGAGTATCCCACAGGTTTTGGTATGATGCGTGTTTATTTTCATTAATTTGAAGAAATTTTTTGATTTCTTGTTTAATTTTTCATGGACTGATAAGTTGTTTAGGAGCATGTTGTTTTAATTTCCATGTATTTGTATAGTGTCCTGAGTTTCACTTAGTATTGAATTTCTGTTTTAATCCATTGTGTTCTGAAAAGATACTTGAAATGATTTCAGTTTTTAAAATTTGTTGAGACTTGATTTGTGACCTGACACATGGTCTGTCCTGGAGAATATTGCATGTGCTGATGAGAAGAATGTATGTTCTGTAGTTGTTGGATAAAATGTTCTGTTTTATTTGCCAGTCCAATTGGTATAAAGGGTAGTTTAAATCCTGTGTTTCTCTGTTGATTTGTTGCCGAGATGATCCTTCCAAAGCTGAGAGGGGTTTTCAGGTCCCCATCTATTATCATATTGGGGTCTATCTCTTTCTTTGGGCTTAATTGTGTTTGCTTTATATATTGGGTGCTCTGGCACTGGGTGCATATATATTTATGATTGTTATATCTTCTTGCTGGATAGATCCCTTTATCATTATATATAGTGGCTTTCATTGTCTCTTTTTATGGGTTTTGGTTTAAAGTCTATTTTATCCAACATAAGAATAGCTACTCCTGCTCATTTTAGTTTCCATTTGTGTGGTATATCTTTGTCCATCTCTTCACTATTAGTCTGTGTGTGTCTTTGTAGGTGAGGTGACTCTCTTGTAAACAGCATATCATTTGGTCTAGCTTTTTAATCCAATCAGTCAATCTATGTCTTTTTGAGTGGGAAGTTTAATCCATTTACATTAAGGTTATTATTGAAATGTATTCTTATTCCTGGCATTTTATTGGTTTTCATTTGATTTTTAAAATATCATTTGTTCTTTCCTTCCCCTTTTATTTGGTGTTCATTGTTTTTTGGAGGTAGTAAGATTTAGTTTTGTTTTCTTCCTCCTTTGCATTTGTGTTTTATCAGTGGGTTTTGTTCTTTCTTGCATATTCATGGTAGCGATTATCTTTTTTCAAGTTTTAGATACAGGGGTCCCTTGTGGATTTCTTTCAGGGCTGGTTGTGTGGTATGAACTCCCACAGTTTTTGTTGGTCTGGAAAATACACTATTTCTCCCTCATTTCTGAAGGATAGCCTTGCTGGGTATAGTATTCTTAGCTGGCATTCTTTTCTTTTAGTATTTTGCATGTATTGTCCCATTTCCTTATGGCCTGTAGAGTTTCTGTTGAGCGGTCTGCTGTTAGTCTGATGGGGGCTTTTTTATAGGTCACTTGGCACTTTTTTCTTGCTGCTTTGCCACTTTGTCTCAGAAGGAATCTTTTTTAGATTGAATCTGTTTGGGGATGTTTGAGCCTCCTGGATCTAAAGCTCCATGTCTCTCCCTAAACCTGGGAAGTTTTCCATTATTATTTCATTGAAAAGGTTTTCAGTGCCTTTTCCTTTCTCTTCCCCTTCTCGATCATCCATAATTCAAACATATGTGTGCTTTAGGTTATCTGCTAGCTCTCTTAGATGTTCTCCATTTTTTTCCAATTCTTTTTTTCTTTTCTTTCTTTCTTTTTTTTTTTTTGTCCACCTGGCTTATTTCAAAAAGACCATCTGTGAGATAAAAAATTCTTTCTTCTGGGGCAGGCCTGGTGGCGCACTCAGTAGAGTGCGGCGCTTGGGAGCATGGTGGCGCTCCCGCCGAGGGTTCGGATCCCATGTAGAGACCAGTCCGCTCACTGGCTGAGCGCGGTGCGGGCGCGACACCGAGGGTTGCGATCCCATTGCCGTCCCGTTGCAGGCACGACACTGAGGGTTGCGATCCCGTTACCGGTCACGAAAAAAGACAAAAAGGAAAAAAAAAAATTATTTCTTCTGCTTGCTCTAACCTCCTGCTTAACCTCTCAGTTGTGGTTTTTATTTTGTTGGGTGAATCCTTCAGTTCCAGGAGTTCTACTGCATTCTTTTTGAAGGTATTGTCTTTATAAATTTCCTCCATCATATTCTGGATATTTTTTCTCACTTCATTTTGTTGTCTGAGTTTTCTCGAATCTCTTTGAGTTTACTTAAGATTGTCGCTTGGAATTCCTTTTCAGTCATTTCAATGGTTTTGTGCTCAATGAGGTCTGGTACTCAAAAGTTACTGTATTCCTTTGGTGGTGTCATATTTTCTTGTTTTTTTCATATTTCTAGTATCTCCGTGATGGTGTCTGGTCATCTTGTAGAGCTATTGCTTTTTCTTTTACTCTGGAGTAGGTTTTGAGAAGAGACTTCCTCTTCTTTTTCCAGGCTTTGCTGGTGACTCTCTTTGTGTCAGCACAGTTGAATGGGTGGTGGGCAGCCTTCACGGTAGCTGTGGCAGTGTCTGTCATGGACCACCCATACAGAAGCAGTGTTTGCATCATGCTCCTACCTTCTGTCAGGTAGGGGAGGCTGCCCGCAACTCCTGCCTAGGTCCCCAGGCATACCTCTGCCTTCTGTCAGGCAGGGGAGGCTCTAATTTTAAAAAGACATGTTAAAGTACTGAAAAAAAATTATCTCCTAATATTTCATAAAAATTATCACCTAGTATTGCATGAAAAACATATTTTAAAAATGAAGGTAAAATTTGAAATTTTTTCTGATGTACAAAAGCTAAAGAATTCAGTGTCAGCAAACTTGTATTACAAAAAATGTTAAGGAACAAGTGCTTTAGCCAAGTGGGAATATGGATCTCTACAAAGGGATGAAGAGTACCAGAAGTGATAATGACACAGCTAAAAAGTAGAAGATTTTCTCTTAAAATCTTTAAATGATAAATTGACCATTATGGGCTGAATTTCATCAGTCCCCCAAAACAGATACAGTTGGAGTTTTAATTCCTGTTATGTGACTTTATTTGAAGATAGGAACTTTACAGAAGTAATCAAGTTAAAATGAGGTCATTTGGGTGGTTTCTAATTCAATATGACTGTGGTGTCCTTATACAAAGGAGAAATTTGATCTCAGAAACAAGCACAGAGGGAGATTGTTGTGTAAAGATGAAGGTAGAGATAGTGGTGATGTATCTACAAGCCACAGAATACCAAAGATTGCCAGCAAACCACTAGAAGCTAGGCAAGAGACAGGGAACAGATTCTCCCTCACAGCCCTCAGAATGAAGCAGCCCTCACAACATCTTGGTCTTGAACTTCTAGTCCAGAACTGTGAGACAATAAATTTCTATTATTTAAGCCATCCAGATCATGGTTATTTGTTACAGCAGCCCTAGCAAACTTATACAACGATTTACATAAAAATAATACAGGGAGGGGCCAGCCCGTGGCTCACTTGGGAGAGTGATAACACCAAGGTCACGGGTTCAAATCCCTATATAGGGATGGCCAGTTCACTCACTTGGGAGAGCGTGGTGCTGACAACACCAAGTCAAAGGTTAAGATCTCCTTACCAGTCATCTTTTTTTAAATTAAAAAATAATAATAATAATAATACCAGGAGGAGATTTATATAGGTAAAACTAAAATGTATGACAACAGTAACATAAAAGATGGGATTGGGAGAATTGGGAATATACTGTTTTAAGGTTCTTATATTATACATGAAATGGTATAATATCACTTGAAGATAGACTATGATAAGTTAAAAATGTATACTATCAATCCTAAAGCAACCACTAAAATAAAACAAAATTATAACTAATAAGCCAACGAATGAGATAAAATGGAATCAAAAAATTCAGTTAATTGAAAAAATTGTGTGAAAGCAAGAAGATGGAGAAAAGAAAACTGGTGTGGCTATATTAAAATCAGACAAAGTATATTTCAGAGTAAAGAATATTACCAAAGATAAAGATGGTCTTTCCATAATGATAAAAGGGTCAGTTTGTCAAGAGTACATCATAATTCTAAATATTCAGGAATCTAATAACAGAGCTTCCAAATACATCAACCAGAAACTGATTATGCCAAGGAGAAAGAGACATTTATAAAATTATGGTTGGAGGTTTCAGTATTCCTTTCAATAATTGATAGAACAAGTAGAACAGTCAAAGAAGAACTCACAGTGGAAATTAGAACACTTTTTGAAATGAAGATAATGAAAACACAAGATATCAAAATGCATACAATGCCACTAAGTCACTGAAATAGTACTTAAGGGAAAATTATAGCACTAAGCACCTTTATTGGAAAATAAGAAAGGTCTCAAAACAATGGCTTCAACTTTGCAACTAGGGAAAAGAGAGCACATTAAAGTACAAGAAAGAAAATAATAAAGATCAGAGTAGAAATCAAATGAAATAGAAAACTTTCAGAAAAGCAATAGGCATGGATAATATTATCCATAGCCATATTGATCCGGAAATAAAGAAAAAGAGTTGACATTATTACAGATTTTGCCAGTATTTTTTAAATAACAAGAAAAATGCTATGAACAACTTTATGCCACTAAATTCCACAACTTAAATAAAACAGACAAATTTCTGGAAGACCTATGCCATAAAGCTCACTCATGAAGAAATGGATAACATGAATGACCCTAAATCTATTAATTTGAATTGCCAGTTAAAAACCTTTCCACAGAGAGTATTCCAGGCACAGATGTCTTCACTGTTAAAAATCTACCAAACAGTTAATAAATAATTCCAATTATATATGTATTATTTTATAAAATTGAAACTGATAGATTACTTCCCAACTCATTCTATGAGTTGATTACCCTGGTATCAAAACCAGACAAAGACATTACAGAACAAGAAAAGTGTAGACCATTGTCCCTCATGAATATAGATATAGGTGTATACAAAATTTTAGCAAATTGAATCCAACAATATTTTTTAAAAGGATTATACATCATGGCCAAATTTGGTTCATCCCAGGAGTGCAAGATTGGTTTAGTGTTTAAAAAAAACAATTAACATCTATTCACCGTATTAACTCACCAAAAGGGGAAAACCCATGTGATCATCTCAGTAGGCACAGAAAAAGCGTTTGACACAATCCACCATTCTTTCCTGATTAAAAAAAAAAAAAAAAAACCTCTCAGTAGGAATTGAAGGGAATTTCCACAGCCTAAAAAAAGGGTATCTGAAAAACTTACAGCTAAAATTATCCATAATGGTGAAAGAACAGTGCTTTCCATTAGAACTAGAACAAGAACAAGGTAAGGATGTCTGCTCTCACCACTTCTATTCAGCTCTAGTCAGTGCACTAAAGCAAGAAAAAAGCAATAAAAGGCATCCAGATTGAAAAGGAAGAAGTGAAACTGTTTTTATTTACAAATGACATTGATCATCTATGGAATGTTCCAAGAAGTTACTAGAACTAATATGAGTTTAACAAGGTTGCAAGATACAATATCAATATACAGAAATCAATTAATTTATATATATGGGGTCTTCAAAAAGTTAATGGACAGATTTATATTACCTTTTTTTGTTTTTTCTTTTTTTTACTTTTTTTTGGGGGGGGGATTTATTTTATCTTTTAATTCCATTTTTTTCAGACTTTTTTTTTTCCTTTTTGTCTTTTTTACGGACCGGTAACGGGATCGCAACCCTCGGTGTTGCGCCCGCACCGCACTCAGCCAGTGAGCGGGAACCGGTCTCCACATGGGATCCGAACCCTCGGCGGGAGCGCCGCCACGCTCCCAAGCAGCACACTCTCTAGTGCGCCACCAGGCCGGCCCTTTTCAGACTTTTTGAGGCACTCTTGTACTAGTAGCTATCAGAAATTCAGATTATAAACAGTATCATTTATAATGGCATCAAAAATATGAAATGTAAACATTTATATGAAATACATATTCATATAAATCTGATAGAAGATGTAGAAAAACCTGAATGCTGAAAACCACAAATTCAGAGAACTTAAAGATTAAGACCTAAATAAGTGGAGGGATGTGCTGTTTATTGGTGGAGAGACTCGATATTTTTAACGGGTTAATTTTCCCCAAATTAATTTATAGATTCAATGCAATCCTGATCAAAATCCTAGCAGAATTTTTTATAGAAATTGAAAAACTCAAAAACTTGTGTGGAAATTCAAAGGACTTAGAATAACTCAAACAATTTAGAAAAAGGACAGTGTTGGAAAATATCACTACCTGATTTCAAAATTTATTATAAAACTACAGTAATCAAGATAATGTGACAATCAATGTCAGGATTATCAATGAAATATAATAGAGGGTCCACAAATAGGTCTAAATGTATTGAATACTGATTTTCAACCAAGATGGAAAGGATAATCTTTTCAACAACTGGTGTTGAAACAATTGGATATCCAAAAGAAAAAGAACTTCAGGCCATACCACATCCCATATAAAACAAACAAAAACCAAAAAACTCAAAATGGATCATAGGCCTATGTGGAAAACCTAAAACTATAAAACTTCTAGGAGAAAATCTTTGTGACCTTGGGATAGGAAAATATTTCTTAGACATGACTCAAAAAGCAAGATCCAAGTAAGAATAAACTGATACACTGGCCTTCATCAAAATTTGAAATTTCAGCTCTTTGAAAGACACTGTTAAAAGAATGAAATGGCAAGCCACATCACACTGAGAAAATATTTGCAAGTCATATATCTGATAAGGGACGTACATGAATAATATATAAAGAACTCTCAAAACTCAGTAATAAGAAAACAATTTTTAAAAATCTAAAGCAACCCAAGTATTTTTAAATAAAAATTGGTAAAATATCTTGGGTAAAAGATATACTTTATCAAGAAGGAATCTGGATAGCAAATAAGTCCATGAAAAGAAAATAAATATCATTATGCATTAGGAAAATGCAAATTAAAAAACACTGTATGGTATGTGCAAATGTACCACCACATGCCTATTACAGTTACTAAAATTTAAAAAAAAGACTGGCCATACCAAGAATTAGTGAGGATTTGGAGGAACTGGAACTATTTTTTAATTAATTATTTTTTATTAGCATATTCATTGCTACTAATCATAGTTATTCTTTATGCCCCTTATCCAATCTCTCCCCTTCCCCCACCCCCTTTTCCCTCTAATAACCATAGATTTGTTCTCTCCATCTGACAGATTGTTCTTCTGTTCGTTTGTTGCCTAGATGTTCTGTCCAGTACTGAGACAGGTGTGATCGAGTCCTCCCCTGTTATTGTAAATCAGATGCCGCTTCTATTACTCTGGAGTGTGCTTTGTGGAAAGAGTGGACTTCTTCTTTTTTTTTTTTTTTTTCTCTGCTGGTGCCTCTCTTTGTGTCAGTAAAGTTGAGAGTCTGGCGTGCCATCTGCATGGTTGCTGTGACTGCTGCTATAGAGACTAGTTGCTTTTGCAGCAGCCATGATAATTGTGGTGACCGTGGAGGGCTACCTGTGTGAAAGTAGTGTTTTGGGTGTTTTCTTTACCTGGTTGCAGCTGGGTTCGGCTTCCCCCAGCTCCACACCTCATTCTAAGATGTTGGTGTGGAGCAGTTAGAAGGGTGGAGAAGGGAAGAGGAGGGGACTTAGGGTGGGAATCTTGGGAAGGAGAGAGAGTGTGATCAATGCCTGTGCCCCATCCCCCATTCTGGCAGGTTAGACCCACGTGGCTTCCAGTGGTGCCTGGGTTGTCACTAGCTTGATGTAGATGTCAGGGCGCAGGGGGTGGGATCCCTCAGCTCCTGGGAATCTCTCAGCTCCTCACTGCCCAGGCTCAGGAGCCTGGGACGCTTCCTGCAGCAGCTCGGTGGTCATTGCTGGGCTGGTTGCAGATGTTGGGACAGCGTGGCAGAGGCCCTCACCCCCCTGCCACCCTTACTCAGGGTCGTGGGGCATTTCCTGCGGTGGCTTGGTGATTGTCACTGGACAGGTTGCAGATGTCAAGGCAGGCATGGTTGAGACCCTCTGCCCTTCCCTCTCCCTGTTTTGGGAGTCGAGGGGGCTTCCAATCCTTCTAGGTTTTATAGGTGTTCTTTGCTGTTAGACCTTTACTAGTTAATATCAAACTTTGATATGTGGGCACTTCATTTTTTCTTTCAGTTTTGTGTCAGATTTGTTGTTGTTCCCACCACTTAAACTCTGCACTGGAACTAATTTGTTGTCTTTGCTTACTTCTAAAATGGAGGAACTTCCTGTGGGGACCAGCACTTGAGCCCTGTAGTTGAGCTAAGCTAAATTGTTGCTTGGCTGCTGTTTTCCTGGGGAAGGCTTTTTGTGCAGCTCAGGTTTTAATGGTTGACCTTGTATGTGAGGTCTGGTACACCTGAGTAGTGGGGAAACTCTGGTCTGGGCCTGAGTCTTTTCAGCAAACTGCACCCCCTGCAGTTGTATATTCCTGACCAGTCTCCACTGACTGGTCCTGTTCTGACTGGAGGGCATATCAACTGTCCATGCTGTGCCCCAACGTTCCTCTGGTGGGCCAACTCCCCACCACCCACACTCCAAACACTTCCCATGAATGGGCCATGCACTGGTCCCTTGCGATGACTCACCAGCCTCTGAATGGCTCCTTTTTTCAGTTGTGTGTGGCCCCTCGCTCCTGTGTGGGTCCACGAGAATCCCGTTCGTGGTCTTGCTGACCTGGGGGCCTCCAAGGCCTTCTCACCTGCCGCCTCCAAGCAACTTCATACGAAGGGCACATCTGTGGCTTTTGCTAGCTCTTGCTCTGTGTGCTCACCAGCTTCAGCCTTAAAGCAGCCAGGGCTTGAAATGGTGGGAGTGATCCTTTCTTTCTCTCATCATGGCTTCTCCTACCTTCATGAACTCCGTAGGTCTCTCATCTTCTTCCCCTGAGCTCTAGCAGCCCCAGCTTAGCTGTCATTGCTTTTTAATAGTTTTAAATTTGTTGACTGTGAGAGAGAGTGACCCTGGGGATCATCTATTCCACCATCTTGACTGGAAGCCCTGATTCTTTTGTTTTTCAGGAACTAGAACTTTTATACAGTGCTGGTGGAAATATAAAACTGTAAAACTGATTTTGAAAACAATTTGGGCGTTTCTTTAAAAGTTAAACATACACCTGTTGTATGATCCAGCCACACCTCTCCTGGATTTTACCCAAGAAAAATGGAAAGCATGTTCATTCAAAGACTTGAACAGGAATATTCATAGCAATTTTGAGTTGTAATAGCCAAAAACAAGAAACAACCTATATATCCATAAACAAGTGTATGGATAAACCAATTGAAGTATATCCTTGACACAGCAGTATACCATTCAGCAGTTAAAAAAGGAATAAACTAGGGCCGGCCCCGTGGCTCACTCGGGAGATTGTAGCGCTGGTAGCACCGAGGCTGCAGGTTCGGATCCTACATAGGGATGGCCAGTGTGCTCACTGGCTGAGCATGGTGCAGACCACAATGTGCCGAGGGTTGTGATCCCCTTACCGGTCAGAAAAAAAAAAAAAAGGAATAAACTATTAATAACTGCCAAAAAAATGGATAAATCCCAAAATGATTATGTCAAGTGAAAGAAGCCAGGCAAAATAAGACTGTATTCTGCATTACTCCATTTATATAAAATTCTAGGAAATACAAACTAATCTACAGTGATAGAAAATCACATAAATGGTTGGCTGATGGCAGGGGAAAAGCAGGTATTATATGAGGCAAGGATTATAAAGGGGCATGAGGAAATTGTGGGGAGTGTTGGATTCTATTCATAAACTTGATTGTGGCAGTGGTTTCACAGGTGTATAAATATGTTAAACATATCAAAGTGTATGCTTTAAATATGCTTTTGTGTAAGTTATACTTCAATAAAGCTGTCTTTTAAAAAAAAGAGGGGGGGCAAAGAGAAGAAGAAAAACAACCTTTTTCCCGGTAACAGAACGTTATGTATCACTTTCCCTAATAGATAGTCCAGTTAACTGTATGACCAGCTTGTCTACCCACTAACAAGAATGAGGGACTAAGGTATTAGGTCAAATCTCTGTTAATTAATAACTATTGCTATATGATAAGGGTAACTACTTTTTATCTAATTTTAAAACTGCTTTCTTATTCTGGATCATTGCCATAGAGCTTTAATATTCAGCAAATTATGCAATGTTGTTTATTCCTTTACCTGTAGAGTTTCCCATGGTCATTTGACTAAGTTAATTAAATTTAGTTGTTTCAAAGCAAGGATTAACTTTTTAGTAGAATAAAAATGTTAAAATTACTTTTTAAATGGTTAAAGTTTATGGTTTTAAGAGATCTTTTCATGACCTTAAAAAGTTTGGGCATCATTCTGTTTGTACAAATTTATAATGCCTCTTTCACTATCTTCTTTTTCTTTTTTTTAATTTTTATTGAATCAGAATTGATTATACATATTTTGGGGGTACAACATTGAGATATGTTGATCAAATCAATATTACTAGCATATATATTGTTACAAATCATAATTATTTTTTATGACCCTTGACCAATCCTTCCCCATCCCTCTTTCCCTCCCCCCAACCCTAGATTTCTGCTCTTCCTCTGAAAGAATAATGGTTACTCTGTTGATTTGCTTCCCAAATGATCAGTCCAATGCTGAGAGGCGTGATCAGGTCCCCCAATACTATCATAGAGCAGATGTCTCTTCTGTCACTATGAAATGGGCTCTGTGGAGACAGAAATCCTCTTCCTTTCTTTATCTCTGCTGGTGACTCTCCTTGTATCAACTCACTCCAGTCGCTGGCAGACCATCTGCGTGGTAGTTGTGGCATCTAGCTCCCTTTGCGACAGCCATGGTTATCGTGATGGCTGAGGTGGGCCACCCATATGGAGGAGATGTTTTGGCCTACTCCGTGCTGGCAGGGTGCCTGGTTGTGGAGAGTGTCCGATCCCCAGTTCCATTTCCTGGTCCCTGAATGGGCCCTGAAGCACTGGCGTGGGGTGCCTGGTTGTAGGAGGGGAGTCTGGTCCCCTTCTCCATGCGTCAGGTCCACAAGCAGGCGCCAAGGCACTGGTGTGGTGTGCCTGGTGATAGGAGGGAGATCTGGTTCCCTTCTCCATGCCCCAGGTCCCAGGGCAGACCGAGAGGCACTGGTGTGGTGTGCCTGGTTGTGGGATGGGGGGGTCCAGTCCCTGGCTCCATACACCCGGTCCCCAGGCAGGCCCCGAGGCACTTGCGTGGTGTGCCTGGTTGTGGGAGGGGAGTCCAGTCTCCTTCTCCATGCCCCTGGTCCCTGGGTGGGCCCCAAGGCGCTGGTGAGGTGTGCCTGGATGTGGAAGGGAGATCTGATCCCCTTCTCCATGCGTCAGGCCCCTAAGCAGGGCCCTGATGTGCTGGCGCAGTGTGCCTAGTTGTGGGAGGGAGGTCCAGTCACCTTCTCCATACCCTGGGTCACCATGCGGGCCCTGAGGTGCTGGTGTGGTGAGCCTGGTTGTGGGAGGGGGGCCCGGTCCCCTCCTCCATGCTCCAGGTCCGAGGTCGGGCCTTGAGGCACTGGTATGATGTGCCTGGTTGTGGGATGGGGGTCCAGTCCCCTTCTCCATGCCCCTGGTCCCTGGGTGGGCCCCAAGGTGCTGGTGAGGTATGCCTGGATGTGGGGGGGGGGGTCTGGTCCCCAGCTCTACACTCTGGGTCCCAGGGGGGGGCCCCAAGGCACTGGCACAGGGTGCCTGGTTGTGTGAGGGAGATTCAGTCCCCTTGTCCATGCCTTGGGCCCCTGGGTGGGCCCTGATGTGCTGTCCAGGCATGCCTGGTTGTGGGAGAGATAGATCCAGTTCCCAGCTCCTTACCCCTGGTCCCTGCACAGGCCTCAAGGCACTGGCACAGTGTGCCTAGTTGTGGGAGGGGGGGTCCAGTCCCTTTCTCCATGCCCTGGGTCTCCAGGTAGGCCCCAAGGTGCTGGCAAGGTGTGCCTGGATGTGGGAGGGAGGTCCGATCCCCTTCTCCATGCCTTGGGCCCCTGGCCAGGGCCCTGATGCACCATCACAGCGTGCCTGGTTGTGGGAGGGCAGGTTCAGTCCCAGCTCCTTACCCCGGGTCCCTGGATGGGCCCTGAGGTGCTGGCATGGTGAGCCTGGTTGTGGGAGGGGGTTCCGGTCCCCTTCTCCATGCCTCGGGCCCCTGGACAGGGCCTGAGGCACTGTCACAGCGTGCCTGGTTGTGGGAAGGGGGTCTCTGGGTGGACCTCTAGGTATTGATGGTGTGCCTGTATGTGGGAGTGGTGTTCAGTACCCGGCTCCAATCCTCTGGTTCCTGGGTGGGGCCCTGAGGTGCTGGTGGTATGAGTGGTTGTGGGCGGGGGTCCTTCCCCTGGCTCCATGCCTCATGTCCCTTGGTGGGCCCCAAGGCATTTGTGGTGTGCCTGGGCCAGAACTAAGTTTTTGTCTTTTGCTTGCTTCTAACATGGGGGAACTTTTTGGGAACCAGTACTTGAGCTGTGTGGTTGAGGTAAATTGCTGCTTTGCTGCTGTTTTTTTAAGGAGGACTTTTTGTGCAGCTTCGGGTTTAATGGTTGACCTTATAGGTACTTCCAGCTCTCCAGATACTTGGTGCCCCTGGGTTGTATAGAAACTCTGATCTGAGCCTGAGTTTTTCATTGAACTGCACTCCATGCAATTCTGCATTCCCGACCAGTCTCCTCTGAGTGGTTCAGCACTGATTGTGGGGTGGATAGGCTGTCCTTGCTATGTCCCAGTGTTCTCCCCATCTCCCCTGCTGCCCGTGCTCCAAATACTTCCCATGGGACAAGGCCCTGTGCTGGTCCCTTGCAATGACTCACCAGCCTCTGAATGGCTCCCCTTTTTCAGCTGTTCTGGCTCCTCGCTCCTGTGTTGGTCCATGGGAACCCTATTAGTGGTCTTGCTGTACTGGGGGCCACCAAAGTCCTCTTCTCCCTTTCTACCTCCAAGTAACTCCATCTAAAGGGCACAGCTGCAGCTTCTGCCAGTTCCTGCTCCGTGTGCTCCAGCATTAAAGCAGCCATGGCCCGAAACACTGAGAGCAGTTTTTTCTTTTTCTCGTCGTGGTTTCTCCTGCCTTCATGAGTTCCCTCCTCATCTTCACCTAACCTCCAATGGCCCCAGCTTGGCTGATGTTACATTTTTATAGTTGTAAATTGGTTGATTTGTGGGAGAGAGTGACGCTGGGGACTGTCTATTCTGCCATCTTGACCGGAACTCTCACTATCTTCTTTGACATATTTATATCGTGGTATTTCTTGTTTAGAGTTGTTTATATATTAGCTGAGTTTTGGTAACTGTAAATGTTAAAGTGAATGAAAATATAACTAAGCTTAAAAATAAATCGTTCCTGTAAACTCTTACCAAAGTTAAAATTCAAATAAGCCCTTATGTTTTTTTAAATATATACATAAAAGTTATTCTCATTTCACGTTATGTGTAAATAATAATGGTGTCTAGAAATTCTCTTAATTAATCTGAAATTTTTGTGATTAAACTTTCGGTTGAATAAGTCTGTGCAAGCTTAATTTAGAAGGAAAAGATATTAATTGAAGCTGGAATTAAATAGAAATGCTGTAAAATGTGAAATAGTTTGGTGTAAAATCTACATATTATGGTGGAAGTAATCTTAAATTCTTAATATGCCATCTTTTTCTCTTTCTGCAGAGTGTATATAAATGTGACTTCCTCAACTTACAGCTTCAGCAGCCGCTCCAGCTTGCGCAAGATGCTATAGATGCTTTTTTGAAACAGCTGAAAAACCCTATCGATTCTCTCCCTGGAGAGCTTTTCCATGTGGTTGTCTTCTCTCTCCTTCTTTCTTATTTTCCATCACCTTACCAGCGATGGATTTGCTGCAAGAAAGCTCATGAACTATTAGTGTTAAATGGTTTATTACTTATCATCACACCTGATTCCTCCCATCAGAATCGTCATGCTATGATGATGAAAAGCTGGAAGATTGCTATAGAGTCCCTGGGCTTTAAACGCTTCAAGTATTCAAAATTTTCACATATGCACCTGATGGCATTTAGGAAAATCTCCCTAAAAACCACAAGTGACTTGGTTAGTAGGAACTACCCAGGGATGTTATATATTCCTCAAGATTTCAACAGTATAGAAGATGAGGAATATTCTAACCCTTCTTGCTATGTTCGGTCAGATATAGAAGATGAACAAATAGCATACGGTTTCACAGAGCTCCCTGATGCTCCATATGACTCAGATTCTGGAGAAAGTCAAGCCAGCTCTATTCCTTTCTATGAGCTAGAGGATCCCATATTACTTCTAAGTTAATGTAAAACCAGAAGGCCCTTTCAGTCCAGACTCCTAATTTCTTACACTAATTGGAAATACTAACATGAACTCAGTACTTAAAACCTGGTTAGCATAGAAGAAATGCAAAGGTTTACAGAGTTTGCTATTTTTTTCTACTCGATTTTAAAATTTATTCTTATATAGAAAGCTTAAAAGTTTCATGCAGAGTGACTCTTGTCATAGCAGAAACCACTTTTACTTTAGCATTTAGCACTAAGTTATCATAGAAAGGTACCTTCTTAGTGCTATTGTGAAAAATGAAACATAATTTGCTATATATTTTCCTTTTCTTCAACTTTTCGATGTTGACTTTAAACCCTTGCAATGGGAAACTTTAAGATATGTAGAAAGCTGTAGATTGCACTTTCATGATTCACAAGTTAAATGTGACACAGAGATAGGCTGGTTTAGTTGTTTTGTGATGCACTTATCTTTTTCTTTTTTCTAACTAGTTATCTATTACAGAAAGCCATTTTCTGTTCAGTTTTGTTTGATCCAATTTTTCCTGAACTTTTTGGAATTAGTGATTATTCTTTTTTATTCTATTAAAAGCTTACTTGGTAGCATCAGACACTGGGGAAGAGATTTCCCCCATAGTATACATTCTAATTTCATTAGCACAACCCAATAAACACCATTGCCAAAGTAATATTATCATAACTTTCTTGTTGATTTGGGCCTTGGTGTTAAGTATATTTATCTGTGAGAGTTCGCTTTTACTTTTTTAAATTTAGGTTTCATTTACAAAATTTTCTATGTAAGCAAGGAACAATATAATACTCGATACTGATCTAAAACACCTTTGTGAAAGGGTTTGCACTTGTATAAGAGTTTATGTTCTATCAAAACCAACTTTGATAGGGTCCTCGCCTTTCCATTAAGGAGGTGCTGCACTACAAGTTTGGAATTATATAGAAAAAATTTAAATTCACCCTCTGCTGGTAATCTTATCAAATGGCTTTGACCTTTTGGCATCCTAATTTCTATCTAAACCCTAGACAAAATTTTCTTTGAATATATAAACCATTAGTTGGCTGTGGGAATTTTCCCTTTCCACATTGATAAATGCCTTTCTGTGTTTCTGAATCAGAAGCAAATGATTAAGGAGAAATATATGTCCGAACAAGACAAGATTAGTTTAAACAGTGAAGAACATTTAGTCCACATTGTCTTGTCAGCCAGCAATTGTCATGTAAACTATCATTTTTAAGAGTGCCACTGTGTGGATTTTTTTTCAAGTGGTTATTACATTAAAATTACCTCATACTGAGGTTTTTGCACTGAAATATCACAGTTTCAGATTTCATGGTTAATGTGTGTATGTGTGTGTGTATGTTTTTAAAGGAAACTTGCATTTTCAATAGTTGATCCTAAATTTCATAAACTGCACTTCTTTACTCTGGTAAAACTGATGTTTTTGTGCTTATTGTGAATAGCTATAGTTAACTTTGAATGTCAAACTTTATTTAGAAATACAAAATTTATCCTTTAAGATATAAAAGATTGAGTGTGTATACCCCATATTTCAAATTAAATTTCACATGCTAACTTAAAGAAAGTAACAAGATTGTAATTAACCTAAAAAAAAGTCAACTGATTAAATGCAATAAATACTGGTTGCTCAGATATGCCAGAAGAAACTTGAAGTTTTTCATTTACTTTCAATAGCATAAAATTCCTTAATAATTAGGACTGCCTTTTCTTTCCAGTTAAGCACAACAGGATCATGTCTTGTAGCTCCCTCAAAAGAAAAAGGAAGAAAAAAAAAAAAAAGCATTGTGTTTAGGATAATACAAAACTGCGTATTGGTAGTACCTCCTTTATCATCCTGTTTGTTTTCTTTGATTTGGCTAGATCTGATCTTAAGAGCAAAGAAAACAACACATCGAATGGAAGTGCTTTGAAAGTAAATGAAAATAGTGCTTTTGCAAGGCTGGTGGAAGTGTGACCTCGGAGACAGCCTTTGTGTTACAGCAAAAATGTTGGTGCTATAAATTCTTCTCTGATTGTTTACAGATGTTGATTCTGCTTTTGCTCCAAAGTGTGCATGATGTATATTTTAAGCAGTACTTCAAAGAAAAATCTCTTTATAAACCTACTACCATTTAGTTTAAATTTGTTTGAATTTATATCATTTGTTACTGTAAATCCAGCTGATTCAGATTAGGTTGGCACAGGATTTAAACCAATACACATTTCACCAAAGCCAATTCAGTGTTTAAATGTCGAAATATAAGCAGTCACTGTGGCTTGGTGCCGGATCATATATGTAATGACAAGAGAAGTTAATAGGGCCTTCTAATACTGTATGGGTACTCTTAAGAATGATTTCATTTGCATATAAAGTTAAGGGGCCTCCTGTCACATTCACAACAGGTTCTCCAAGAAAATTGGGTGTTTCAAAACAAATGATCATTTGGTTGGATTGTTCAGGATCATAACTAGATCATGTGGTTTTTACCATAGTTGCCAAGTGGTAGGAGGTAGCATACCTGAAAATATATGTTTGTGTTTGTTGTATTTTTTCACATTTTGTGAACAAAGCACATTTATTAAAAATTTTAAATTTTCTAATATTCTTTGTCTATTACGTGTAAACTGAATGTTTTGTGTGGTCTTTGATGTATCTCACTAAGTGATTTCAGAATTAGAGAGCAATTTAGAATTTGAATGAGTTTTAGAATTTTCCAACTGGGTTTCATCTAGTTAAATCCCTCAGTTTTATAAATTCATTCACTGAGATCCAGAGAACTTAAGTGACTTGCATTGTCATGTTGTTTATGGCAGAACCAGTACAACAGCATAAATTCTACTTTAATGTACATCAGCCATGTACATCATGCTGTCCTTTGTAAGTTAATTCCATAACAGATAATTTAGGTATATCAGCTCTTCTAGGGCAGCAGATGGCTTTCTCATGATATGAAAGAGTATTTTTATTCATTAAACAAATGTTTGAATTCCACCATGTTTAATATGCTGGGGAAACAGCAGGAATTGGGGTAATCAGTTTCCTTTCATGGAGCTTATGATCTAATGGAGAAGTCAAGCATTGTACATCTACTTAATATCTGTATCTAGGAATGACTGCATACCGATTGTACAGCTTTGCCCTTTCTTAAAATCTTTTGTTTCCCAGAAGTGAAACAGGAGATAAAGCCTTAAACACAAAAAACTATCTAGTGGATTACAAACACATTGTACGTAAGAGGGATGTATTGTTTATGGCTCTAGAAAAGTGCAAGCTAAATATAAATTATCTGATTATAAAAGCAGTCCCCCCCACAAAAAATGGAATCTGCTTACAAAAGTGGCCCAAAAAAAAAAAAAAAAAGATCCATTTTCTCACACTTTTCTGAGCACAGTGCAGCAATGGTATTCCTCTGCAAGAGTCTACACACTAGGTCAGCAGAAATGTAGATATAAGGTTTGGTTCCTTCTTGGTGTTATAAATTGTTAGATGATGGCAAAGCTGGAAAACAATTCTTCTGTTACTACTCAAAACAAAACAAATGTTTGCAACAGGAATGTCTATTACAATAATTTTATTCTTAAAAAAAAAACAATTGCAGTAACCTTTATGAATTTCATTTTTTCTTTTGTTTTTGTTTTTTGATTTTTTGGTTTTTTGCTTCTGGCCAGTTAGAATTGTTTCTTCAACTTGTCTTTAATAATTAGAAAGTCATAAAACATAAATTTGTTAATATTGTTGGATTGGAATGCCAATGTACACCATAAAAAAATAGCATTGCTCAAAACACAAAGCATTATCTGATAATATTTCCTAGATGCAGGCCTTTTTGCAACTCTTTAGGGAGAATAGTCATTGCATAAATGTCATATCTACTGAATTCAGCCACAACCAAGCCACAACCATTCATTTGTATTCTGATGACAGTATTTTTTTCTACAGCCCTTTGAGCTGGTGTAGGGAATCAGTTATTGAGAAAAAATACGATTTGTGGTCACAGAGATATTCTATATAAAATTATTACAGAATCTACATTTAAGTCGTTTACATTTATCCCTAGACCTATAAATCTTTTTACAGTTAACTAATGCTACTTTAGCTATGTTCATTGTCTTCTACCAACGAAAAAGAATACATATATGACTATGTATTGTAACAATATTAATTTAGTTCTCCCTCAAACTCCTGTTCTATAACACATCTCTGTTTGAATAAGAGAGTTTGCAGAGACAGGTTAAAATATGAAGGAACAATAAGTCAGCAAGAAACAATCGTTGCCACAGGCCTTTTCAATAGGAATCCAAGAGATAACATTTTTTCCAAAGCCAGGCATGGATGAAACATTCCCTGGACAGGTGATTGCTGGAAAGAAGAGAGGCAGTTAGGCAGGCCAAATCCTTGGAGTCTGAGTACAAAAAGAGAGAAGCTTAGGAAACAGACCTGTGACAGAAAGAGCACCTAATGGCTTAACTGTGAAAGCTTTCTGTTCTCTGACACTGCTGAACCATAGCACAGATTAAAGTACCTGAGTGTAGGTTGCTATGGAAACAGTAGGATCCTTGAAATTTGTAAGTAAGAAGATACATTTTGATAGGAAAGGTGATGGTCTGGAGCTTGTGTAACCAGAAGTATCAAAGTAGGGGGGACGATGTGGGCCTGCAGAATTATGCCAATTGGAATGAGGAGGTACAGAATGGGAGTTAGGATATCACAAACCATCTCTTTAGTCCTGCTTATGGCTGGAGACACACTAAGCTGCTAACATCCATTTCATACCTCAAAAATTTCAAACAAACCCTTTATAATAATAGGAAGAAAAAATGTTTTCCTCCCTAAAATTTCTCAAGTGTAAAGAAACAACATTGTAACATCACTGGTGTAGAGATAGTATTACAGATCAATATAGATGAGTAGTAATACTTCTGTGGATTAATATCACTTCCCACAGAATGCGAAGCATGAAATTCAAGACAGCAAGCACAGGTCTCATGACAGCTCATTTTAAATTGTATATAGTATTACTTAGAACATATACTTAGTGTTTTTGAGTAATGAATTTTTAGTGATTTAAGCCTGTGGTCCCCTTTTATAACTATGAGGGACATTTGTGGAATAGCTACCTCAAGGTGGGGATACAGTTTGTGGCAATGAAATAAAGCAAAGTTAACTAGTGTACACCATTCAATCAGTACTGATTCACTGGTTGAGAATTACTGCACTATTAAGCTGGATTAGGTACTATAAGGAATAGGTGTCTACTGTGCTCTTCAGGGGCTGACAACGTAACTTAAGAAAAATACATCAGCATTGATACAAGGCAACAAATACTGTAACATTACAGAAACCATATTGCACTGCAGCATCTGGTGGTACATATAGCCCCTCCTTACCTTTTCATCCAACTTCCTACCACTCCTTCACTCTATGTTAAAGTCTTGAGAGTGTTGGATGGACACACACACATGTGCCCACCTTTGCACTAGGCTAGTCCCTTTGCCTAGAATTTCTTCTTTCTGTATTTGATTTATCACTAGTTCATTTTTGCCATTCAGATCTCAGTTTAAATGTCACTTCCTTGGGGAGACCATCCTAGTCCACATAATCTAAAGTAGTCTTCACATCACCAAGTTTATCTTTTCCCTGTTTGTGTGTGTGTATTTTTAAATTCATTAATTATATACATACACAAATATACATGTGCAAGGCTTTCATCTATTCTGTTCTTTATCCTTAGCCTAGAAAAGTACCTTGCACAAAGCAGGTAATTGATAAATATTTGCAAATTAATTAATTTTACCTTCCAAGATGCAACTGAGATGCAGGTGCACTGCTGATACTTACTTTATCAATCTTTTGGGGTGGTCTGGTTCTGTTTTAATTAGTTACTTAATGTATTCTCAGAATTAGGATATAGCTCAATTTAAGCTTCAGAAAAGTCTAAATAGGGGTGATCACTAAATTGGTTAGATCAATACTAGATGACTTGGAGCCATATAATTTCTCCTCTCTGCTTACCCCAACCCATTAAAATGTATATTAATCTAAGATCCTACTTTTTTATCATGTCTGTCAGTACTATCCAATCCCCAACTCCCTCTTTTTGCTGATAAAGGAATTTAAATTTGTAAACCATCATCAGTTTTTATATCTTTTTGTTTTTGTGGGGATTTTTGGCAGCTGGCTGGTATGGGGATCCAAACTATTGACCTTGGTGTTACAAGGTGGTGCTCTAACTAACTGAGCTAACCAGCCAGTCCAGTTTTTATATCTTTAAAAGGAATATTTCACTAATTGATCTCTTCAACCCCACAAGAGAAGTAGTGCGTCAGCAGTTTCTTAATTAGTGAAAGGGGTACCTTATTCCAGCTACTTTCCACTGCTTTTTTATCCAGACAGGTTTCCACCACTGAACTCTGAGAAACTGGCTTGGGCAATGTACTTCTCAAGATCTATTTCTTAATCCACAAAATTCACTTTGCAAGGTTGTTGACAGGCTTAAAAACAATATCTGTATAGCAAATAATGCAATCTTGTCACATAGTAGGTATACAACACATAGTGATTATTACTTACTTTCTCAAAGCACCTTTAATAGCCCTGTTTTTTTTTTTATTCAGTTCCGCCTGTTCTATGCCTCCCACACATCTTCACCATTTTATCTCCACCATTACTACCCAATCCAAAACCTGATACCCACTCCTGAGAACCATACTGAGCAAGTTAGCCAATGTTAAATTTTCTTATCTTTGATTTTTCTCCCTATGAATTCTCAGAAAATAATGTAAAAGATACCCAGATTAGTACCCTGCAAGGTTTCAATGTAAACTATAAAACAAATTTCCACACAAGACTGTCTTGTCTTTAAAATTTGAATTCATAAAGACAGGTGACCACTTCCGTATGTTTGATTCAACTATCTGATTATTAACCCTGAGGGAGGTTCCATAAGTATAAAGGATGGCAGTTAATACAAACTAGAAGAATCAATTTTTTTTAAAGTAGGATGGGATAGGAATATCACAGCATTAGAAAGGAAGAAAGCCCTTGAAACAATTCCGTTTCTAATGTACAGATTTCTCCAGCTCTATAAAATCACACCTAATGTTGCCACCCCCCACCCCCACATCACAGGCTGTTGGATATACAGGTGAGATTTATCAGACTTCTAAGAATGTTTTTCTAAATCTGTTTTAAAGCATCAAAAAAGAAAGAAACTTTTCAGCTGTAGTTTTTTTTTTTTTTTTCCTTTTTGTCTTTTTTTTCATGACCGGCAACGGATCGCAACCCTCAGTGTCGCGCCCGTACCGGACCCGGACCAGCAACGGGATCTCAACCCTCGGTGTTGCGCCCGCACCTCGCTCAGCCAGTGAGCGGCCGGTCTGTATGTGGGATCCGAACCCTCAGCGGGAGCGCCGCCACGCTCCCAAGCGGCGCACTGTAGCAGTGCGCCACCGGGCCGGCCCCCGTAGTTTTGTTTCTAAACTTGGAGAGCATACAGATAAAATCATAAGCTATGTTAATTTTCTAGTGCCGCTGTAACAAATTTAGTGGCTTAAAACAACACAAATTTATTATCTTACAGTTGTGTAGGTCAGAAGTCTGACGTGTGTCTCACTGGGCTAAAATCAAGGTGTTGGCAAAGTTCCTTTTATTTTTATTTTTATTTTTTTAATAAATTTAAGGATGCTCTAGGGAAGAATCCACTTCCTTGCCTTTTCCAGCAAGTGTCTGCTTGCATTCCATAGCTCCTGACCCCCTTCCTCCATCTTCAAAACCAGCAACATCAGGTCAAGTTCTTCTCACATCACATCTTTCTGAAACCTTCTGTCTTAACATCTTGCTCCCTTGCTCTCCCCTCCTCCTCCTCCTCCTCCTCATCATCATCCCCCTCTCCCTCTGCCAATGGAAAGGTTCCCCCCTTTTAAAGACTTGTGTGATTAGATTAGGCCAAAGTGTATAATCCAGGATAATATCTTTATCTCAAGCTTTTTAACCTAAATCACATGTGCGAAGTCCCTTTTGCCATGTAAAGTAACCTATTCACAGGTTCCATGAATTAGGATGTCTTTGGGAGGCCATCATTGGGCATACCCACAGGCCAATTTCACTTATAACTATTAACGCAAAACTACTAAATAAAATACTAGAAAAAAATCAAGTAAAAGCAATATGATACGATTTCATTACAACCAAAGAGGGTTCTTTTTCTTCCAAGAATCAATTCCGGTAAGTAATACGATAGGTCACTATATCCACCAATTAAAGAGGAAAGCCAAATGATCATTTGGATGCTGAAAAGAAGCACCTATTAAATCCAACCGTCATTTGTATTTAAGCTCTTAGATCAATAGAAGAAACCCTCCCTTATGTGACAAAGGTAATCTACCAGGAATCTATGGAAAACCTCATATCTAATGAACAAACACTAGAAGCCTTTCATAAAAGGCAGAAAGAACCATGATGCCTAATCTCGCCATGTCGAACCAACAGATTTACCTAATTTAGTAAAATGAGATAAATGAAGTACAATGACTGTAAAGAAAGAGATAAAACTATCTACAGATGGTATGTATCATTGACTAAAAAGTTTGAGAAATGACTAAAAAACTATTAGAACTAAGAAAGTTCAGTAATTAGTTTTCCTAAAGATCAGCAAAAACCAGTTAGCAAATGTAATGGAAAAACTATAAAAATACTTATAGTGATTTAAGCAGAAAAGACATTTATTAGAGAATACTGGGTAGCTCAAAGGATTGCTGGAGATTGAGACTTAGACCTACATGGCCAGATACTACAGTCGGCTATATGACACACAGAATCTATAACAGACTACACAGATATACACACAGAGACTATAACAGGCTACAAAACTGATTGGGAGAGGGCTCTGGGGTTGCTCTTGCCAACCATAGGTATCTTGCATTTCTGACACCTCTAATACTGGATGGCGGTGCCACGATGAGAACCATTCTCACTATTGCCCCAAAAGCTTACCTTGCTGCACTCCTGCAGTTGCCCAGGGAGCTTAGCTTTTTGTGCCTGCTTTTTTGTCACTAGCTTCCAGGTGGTGCACATGATTGGTTGAGCGAGTATTTGGCATTTCAGCTTCAGTTACTAGACTCCTAAGCTGGGGAATTCCCCAAACATGAAAAGTTAGGGAGGGGAGTTCAGATAGTGGGCATAAAAAGTGATAAATGTCCATTAACGGTAAGTTGAATTGGAAGTGATGACAAAATGTTTGAATAGAAACACTTAGCAGGTATCTGGAAACGTGTCACTGGTGTTCCCCAGAGAACCATAAGTTACAGATTTGGGAGTTGGGTAGTGATTGCATTTGGAATTAGACAGGAGTCTAGAGAGAATCTTAACTCAAACTTCTTATCTACATATGCAGAATCAATCTGAGTAGTTCAACTCTATAGATGTGCTGCCCATACTAACCCCGAACATCTAGTAGATGAAAATGAAGAAATTCATACTCTATTGGGGATACAGGAAAAATATATAGATAACACAAATACAAAATAAGTGGGAAGAGAAAACTATTGATTGTTCAGGGCCTATCGGATAATATTATTTTATTTTACAAATATTTAAGCGGCAACTACGTATCAGACACTGTGCTAAGCTGATTTACTGGTGAACAAAATCGAACATGTCCCAGCATTTGGGGAAATGAAAGCAGGCTAGGGTGCAGAGAGTTGGGGAGTGTGGTGGGAGTTCAAGCAGGAGGCAAAAGGGGGCTAGACTACACAATTTATCTATACTTATTTAAGGATTTTGAGCTTTATCCTAAGGGGATAAACTATCTAAAGGTTTGAGGTTTTAGGGGGTTTTTTACGTACATCATCTCATTTAATCCCTACAATTACCCAGTAAGGTAGGTCTTATCAGCATTTCATTTACATATGAGGAAACGGGCACAGAGATTATTTGACCTCTCTAAGAGATACAAGTAGTAGAAAATGATGGTGGGGATAGAAAACAGACGGGCTCGAAGGCTTCTTGGAAAGGGAAAGGGAACTCATACGTATTGAGGGCCTACCTTATGCCAGAAAAAAATACTGTTTCACTGAATATTCACAACAACCTGCAAAGAAGATTTCGTTATCACTTTATAGATGGAGAAATCGAGATCACAACCAGGATTCAAACCCCAAGACTATCCGGCTCCACTGCTGTTGTGAAATGCTGCCTCCAAGTATCTCCATACAGTGCGTTCAGAGTACAAATGAGAATCAGCCTTGGGGTGTGAAGAATGCCAGACGTGTGAACGGACGAAAGAGTAAGACAGGGATGAAGAGGGGGAATGGAAGAAGCCAGGGCGGAGGAGACCTAAGGGTGTCGGTGGAGTACAGAGGCCCAGGCGGTGGATTAATAGTAGACTTAATTAGAAAAGCAGGCTGGGGCTAGACCAGAAGGGCTTTAAAGGAGGGCCTAAGGAGTTGGGCTTTAGCTGGTCAGAGGACACAAAGCCATATATTATGCCATATATATTAAAGAGCAACAACGCCTCCCGCAGTTTTTACGGTCCAAGTGTGTCCGTCCCGCCCGTCCTGACCCAGTTTAGGTCCAGCCTGAGGCGGTGGCCTAGATGCCTGATGGGCACAGCCAGCCTGATACTTGGCGGTTCTCTGCCGCTGATTCCTGGTCCCAGGAGAAGACGTTGGCCGGAGCTAGGGCGACGCCTCAGGTGAGGCCGTTGGCACTCGCTCAGCAGCCGGCGTACCCGGACCCGCGGCGGCACGGCGGGGTTGGGCGGGCAGGGGGGCCGGGCCGAGTACTCGCCGAGGACGAGCGTCGCGAAGAAAGCGCGCGTCGCGCGGTTTGACCCTGGCGGC
Organism: Galeopterus variegatus; assembly: GCF_000696425.1. Lineage (NCBI taxonomy): Eukaryota > Metazoa > Chordata > Mammalia > Dermoptera > Cynocephalidae > Galeopterus > Galeopterus variegatus. The sequence goes on from NW_007729007.1 coordinate 28,361, forward strand.
GTTCCGTACCGTCGCGGATTCGGCGGCGGAAACATGGCGGCCGTGCCTGGGCCGGTAACGGAGAAAGTTTCTACCGAGACTGGCCTGTACTAGTGCCTGCGGCCTCGGGGCCTCGTTTCTTCTGTCGTGCCACCCCTTAGCCCCTCGCCCCGCTCCGGGTCTCAGGTTCAGTCCCAAGCCCTGTCCCCTCCCTTTTACAGTGTTGGCCTCGGAACAGACTCCGAGTGTTAATAGAGCGTTGGCGGCGACGGCCGAGTCAGGTAGGGGGGCCGTGGGGTGAACGGTGGGGCGGCCAAACCCGGGCACAGACACTGCCCAGGACTCCGCGTGGCCCGGGCCCAGCTCCTTCCAGCCGGCCACCCGGCGCAGGCGTAGGATACCTACCTCTGGAGGAGTCGACGGTGGCGGTGGACGGGGGAGCGTGGGCGCCCATCTCCGTATCGTCCAGCGGTTGCCCCTCAGCGGGGTGGTCGTCTTCTCCCAAGGTAGAGGGGGTAGGAGAGAACAGCCAGGCCCTTCATCGGGCCTCCCACATCCCACTAGAAGGAGGCCAAATTGGAGGGAAATTGCTATTGCAGCTCAGTTACTGAGAGTAGGTATTCGAGATGCCATTTTCGTACGAGATGGGCGCAAAGAGTTATCACCAACTCATAGGACTAAGCCCTTAAATTCCCTGACCCTGCTTTCTCAGTGTGATTCTTTCAGCTTTTGACACTTTTAGATGGGACAGAAGTAGCTTGAGGGACAGATGATACAAGTGATACAGTGTGTTTTGAGCCATTCCCTAGAGGTAGGACAGAAAGAGAACTTACTGGTCTGGAGGAATTTGGGTGAATTAAGTGGAGGCTGGAATAAGGCCAAGAGAAAAACAAACCAAAAATTCATGGAATCTCCCATAGCCGTACTATTAGCTGTGGAATACTAGACAAGTTATTTACTGTCTTTGCGCATTAATAAGTGTCCAATGACTGGTTACCATTATTGTTAAATGTAGTTATTTTTGTTTTAGTCTTTACTTTTCAACAAGTATTTGGTGAATACCTCCTGATGCCAGAATTTCTGTTAGACACTGGGCATACAGTATTGAAGACATCCTCAGAGACCTTGTGATCTACTGGGAAATACAAACATTAAACAAATGATAATTAATATTTTTATATTATAGGGAAGTACAGGGATAATATAGTGGGGTCAGGGGTGATCTGCCTGAGAAAATGATTGAAGCTGAGACCTGAAGAGTTGGAGTAAGCCAGGTGTGAGGATTGGGGTGGGGCCAGGAGGAGGGAAGGAAAAGGAGAGGGAATAACATTTGTGCAGTTTAGTATTGAAAAGTATGGCTGGAATACAAAGTATGAGAAGAACACTGATAACATGAGGCAGAAGAGTTATTCAGGTCCAGTGTGGAGCACTTTATAGGGCATTGTAAGGAGTTTAGCCTTTACAGGCTAAAGAGATGGAAACCATTGGAGAGATGGGAAAACATCAGAGGGTTTTACATAGCAGTGTAACGTGATAAATTTTAGTTTTAAAAAGAACACTTCTTAGAGAAGGGCAAGAGTGGATACAGGGAGACGTTCAAGCATGAGACAATGGTGGCCAAAATTGGGATGGTGACCTTGGAGGGGAGATGACGTAAAACTTAAGAGATATTTAAGAAGAAGAGTGAACAGGACTTGGTAAGGATTAAATGTAGGTGGTGAGGGAGAGGAGGATTAGAATAGTATATGGTGGGCCGACCCCGTGGCTCACTCGGGTGAGTGCCGCACTGGGAGCGCAGCAGCACTCCCGCAGCGGGTTCGGATCCTATATAGGGATGGCCGGTGCGCTCACTGGCTGAGCGCGGTGCGGGTGACACCAAGCCAAGGGTTACGATCCCCTTACCGGTCACACACACAAAAAGAATAGTATATGGTGCTTTATAAAGTAATCAAACTCTGGCTGTGATTAGTAAACTTTTCCTAACTTATAGGTTGACTGCGCCCTATTTTTATCTGTCTCTAGTGTTTTTTTTTTTTTTTTTTTTTTTTTTTTTTTTTGGGGAGTCATTAGTGATGGCAGACAAATTGAAAAGGATTATAATACTTTTTTTTTTTTACTCTCTGATTCAGGCTATGTGTCTTTTGAAGAAGGTCAGAATGGGGAAAGACTTTTGTGAAGTAGCCATTTAAAAATAATTACCTGCCATGTTGTTTTTGGCCCATAAGAAGGTGGCTGCATATATTCCATGATATGGATGTACTGTCCTTTATTACCTTGTTTATGTGTTTACATTTACTTTGTTTCCAGGTTTTTACCTCTGTTAATGGTGCAGAACAGAGCTAGTGCTTTTATTCCTATAGGTAGATTAATATATGTGTGCAGTTAGGTAAGGTGATAATAACTGAAGACATGGAAATAAATGAGATTGCTCAGAGAAAAGCGTAGTAAAAGAAAAGCTTACATTTGGGATTGAACATCCAAAGGATAGGTTGAGAATAAAGAGCCTGAAGGGAGACTGAGAAGGAGAGACAAATGAACTAGGATGAAAATCTGTAGAGTTGGTCTTTGAATGTTAAGGGGAAGGAAAGGCTTCAAAAGATGACAGGAGTCAGTGGTGTCAAAGGTTGTTTAAAGAATGTGCAGGATACTGAGTGAAAAGTACACATTGGATTTAGGAATTTACAGGTCATTTCAGAACTTGGCAGAGCAGTTGTTGTGTAGTGGTAACCTCTGTTCAGTGGTTTGAAAAGGGAGTGGGTAAAAAAGTGAAGCAATCAAGTACTAGCTGTCAAGGAGACAGAACACTAAACTTGGTAGAGGTGTGATGGGGATGAGCAAGGATTAGTTTTTATTTTGTTTTTGTTTCTTTGTATTTTAAAAACAGATTTACAGTTGTTTGAGTGCTAATGGATAAGAGAAAGTGAGAGTTTGAAAAGAGAGGAGAGAACGGGAGACAAACACAGTACATGGGCCCTTCCTGTGGGTGATTTTTGCATCTGCAGATTTAGCCAACCATGGATTGAAAAAAATCAATACAACAGTAAACGAATAATACAAATAAAAAACAGTAAAGTATAACTATTTACATAGTATTAGATATTTCAAGTAACCTAGAGGTGATTTAAGGTATATGGGAAAATGCATGTAGGCTATATGCAAATACTACACCATTTTATATAAGGGACTTAGGACTTGAGTATCCTAGGATTTTGGTATCCAAGGGGGTGCTAAAACCAATCCCTGGAGGATACTGAGGGACACTGTATGGTCAAAAGATCTAGCCTCAGATAAAGAAGGAATACCCGTCTTTCTTTGTATCAGTAGATGTACGTAGAGGTGGGTTTGTGGTGTTGGAAACTCTAGTGAACTCCCTTCTGATGACTCTATAGGAAGCAGAATCATCTGGTGAGAATGTGGTGGGAAGTGGTGTCAAGAGATTTGAGGAGAAGGAAGAGAGGTTTGAGTGGTCACAGAATGAGAGAGTGTTGACCAGGGAAACACAGAAGGATGTCTTCTTAATTTAGAGTCGGACCATTTATCCGAGTGTGTGATTTTTCCCTCCTCCGACTGTATTCAGTCTGAGCCCAGATTGTACCATCAGCCCTTAGAGGATATATATTCCAACATATTTGTTGAATGATTGTACAAAAGACAGTAGTGGTGTTAAAACAAACAAACAAACAAACAAACAAACAAACAAAAGCCTCAGTGCATTACAGTTTTTATTAGTTTCTCACACTGAAGTAAAAAGATAAACCAAAATATATTAAAGGAAGACATTTTCTTTAACGTTGGGTAGTATCTTAAGTAAGAAATGATTGAATGAAAATGTAATTAAGGAAAATCAGTTGGAATACTTAATTAAATACAGTTGTAAAAAATATGCTTGTGGAACATACAGAAGTAGAATTAGTAATAATACTTGGAACCACCCAGAGACCACAAGTTTGTTTTAGTGACATTCTTCTCCAGCCAGATAGGTACTTAAGGGTTAATTCCATGTTATTTCATGCTTCCGTTGGTGTCCTGCTATTAAGAAAGTATAAATAAGCTGATCACAAACTAGTTACTTTTTGAATATCTGATTTTCTCCTTGGATATTCAGTGTGACTATAGCCATTGCAACAGATCAGTTCTTTTGAAACAGTATACTGGAAAATTTTGAAGAATTATCTAATAGATGGCTAAATCATTTTTTGGCCACTGTCATGTTTTAGCTACAAATTTGGGGGGCACTTAAGGTTGAAATAATTATCTGGGTCCACTAACAATCGTTTTAGTAACTTTTTTTTTTTTAAATAGATTTAAAAATTCTTCATTTTATTTTACACTGATTGTTGGTCAGCATTCCAGTTTTTCAGTTTTGACTAGGACGTTCAGGAAGGAATTGGTTTGTTACAGAGATAGTATTTAGATTTAAAAAATAAGTTTGGCAATCAAAGTAATTTAAGTAGAGGTAAAAGTACGGAGAGAATTATGGGTCAACCTTAGAGACTGAGTAACTTTAATACAGTTAAACTTTACTTCTAGTAAGTTTATTAGTTAAACAGTGTAAAGACTAAGATCTTATAGCATTTCAGAGCTGCTTGTATAAAATGTAGGGGATTTTAGGCAGACAGTAATGGTTGCTACTACTGTATACTGGTGCTTTTCAAATTAGAGGAATGATGAAGTTCCCTCATTTCTGTTTAGGAGCTGAGTAGCTTCCCATTGTGCCAAAGCTGTCTGCTACAATCCAAGCTAAATCAACATCTCATATTTGTATGTTGCTGAAAAACCAGGTATTGGAATAAGAATGGATTAGGCAAATTCTTAACCATCTCTGGAAGAACAATTCCATTGATGATTATTCATTCATACTATCTTAGCATATGATGAGTAGAAAGCACAGCCATTTTCGTTTGGATAAACTGCCAAGTTTTTAAGCCTGAAACAGTTACCATTAAGATATATGCAAATCAAGTTTTAAATTGAATTTCAGAAGAACCTTTATGTTTCACTTATCCATTATTTTGCATAAAGAAAATTCATATAAAAGGTTAACTATATAAAATTAATACTGAATTTTTTTTTTCTTTTTAGATCACTATAAACAAAATTTGCACCTGAGAAAATGTTGAAGTAGGAGTTACTGATACATTGGATTTGCTGGATGAAATACAAGCAGTTAATTTTTGTAACGTGGGGAAAAAGCCTAAATTGCCAGATTACATGTGTAAATCACTGCGTTACTGCTTTAGTCATTGTCTTTATTTAGCAATGACAAGACTTGAAGAAGTAAATAGAGAAGTGAACATGCATTCCTCAGTGCGGTATCTTGGCTATTTAGCCAGAATCAATTTACTGGTTGCCATATGCTTAGGTCTTTATGTAAGATGGGAGAAAACAGCAAATTACTTAATTTTGGTAATTTTTATTCTTGGTCTTTTTGTTCTTGGAATTGCCAGCATCCTCTATTATTATTTTTCAATGGAAGCAGCAAGTTTAAGTCTCTCGAATCTTTGGTTTGGATTCTTGCTTGGCCTCCTATGTTTTCTTGATAATTCAGCCTTTAAAAATGATGTGAAAGAAGAATCAACCAAATATTTGCTTCTAACTTCGATAGTATTAAGGATATTATGCGCTTTGGTGGAAAGAATTTCTGGTTATGTCCGTCATCGACCGACTTTACTAACCACAGTTGAATTTCTGGAACTTGTTGGATTTGCCATTGCCAGCACAACTATGTTGGTGGAGAAGTCTCTGAGTGTCATTTTACTTGTTGTAGCTTTGGCCATGCTGATTATTGACCTGAGAATGAAGTCTTTCCTAGCTATTCCAAACTTAGTTATTTTTGCAGTCTTGTTATTTTTTTCCTCACTGGAAACCCCCAAAAATCCAGTTGCTTTTGCATGTTTTTTTATTTGCCTGATAATTGATCCTTTCCTTGACATTTATTTTAGTGGACTTTCAGTAACTGAAAGGTGGAAACCATTTTTGTATCGTGGAAGAATTTGCAGAAGACTTTCAGTCGTTTTCACTGGGATGATTGAGCTTACATTTTTTATTCTTTCAGCATTTAAACTTAGAGACACTCATCTCTGGTATTTTGTAATACCAGGCTTTTCCATTTTTGGAATTTTTTGGATGATTTGCCATATTATTTTTCTTTTAACTCTTTGGGGATTCCATACCAAATTAAATGACTGCCATAAAGTATACTTTACCCACAGGGCAGATAACAATAGCCTTGATAGAATCATGGCATCCAAAGGGATGCGTCATTTTTGCTTAATTTCAGAGCAGTTAGTTTTTTTTAGTCTTCTTGCGACAGCGATTTTGGGAGCAGTTTCCTGGCAGGTAAGTTTATGGTTTGTCTATTATGTCAATGCCTATGATATGTGATAAAATGCTAATAATTTCAGGAGTTGAAATTAGAATTGTAAGGTCAAGTTCCTGATTTCAAAAGGAGATTCTTTTTTGGTGCTTATTTAATTTTGTTCATGGAATTGAAGCACTATTCAGTGCTTTTTACTATTCATTTTGACAGGATAATTTATTTTGAACTCTAGCAAAGAGGTACCAAAATGTTAGGAATATTCAGCATGTGACATGCCTCCCACTTCCTGATTGTTCATTAGTGAAACACTCGTAGATTAAAGATCCGTAGAATACTAGCATTTGAAGACTGTTTGGAGATTGTGTTTTAATCCTTTCAATTTACCAATGAGAAAACTTGAAACCAGAGAAGACATATGCAGTCAGTGGTACTAATTAGAACCAGGTTACCTAGCTTCTATCTAATCCCTGGTCTTCTCACTACAGCACATTTCTTTTATGTAACCGTTTATTTTCCTGACGATTTTATGTAAAATGTGATTAGATATATATAAAACAACATGTCAGATTCTTAATTATAGATTAGAAGCTCTCCTAAGAAAGAACAAATGGGTTTTACAGTACATTTGCTGCCCAAAAATGTTTTTAAAAAAGGTCCTTGTAGACAAAGACATTCAAACTGTAAAGTTGGAGTTTTTTATCTACAGTATTAACAAACCCACATATATTGACTATGCACTATACTGGGTGCTGAAGATATCAAGATGTCTCTGTCTTTAAAGAAGGCACAGTCTCTAATGGGGGGGGGAAGAGGCTGGCATGTAAACAAACAATTATTATTGCAATATGACAAATTCTGTAATTTGAGTAGATCAGGCTGGGATGTGGGCATAAAGGAAGGTCAACTCTGCTTGGTTCAATTTTCTGCTTTGCTCTGGTCTGTTGCTGCAGAGTGATTTCTAGATGTGAGCATTTGAAGGAAGAAGTGGAGACTTGCCTGGGCATGGTGTTTTCTAGGCACTGTGGGCTGGGGCAGGGAGCCTGTGTGGGAATCAACAAAATGATGGAAACATCTTGGTTGTTGCCTGAGGATATCTTCTTCACCTTGCTCTACTTGCCAGTGCCAGGGATTATCAGAATTGTGATAATGTCAGAAACTAGCAAGAGTTCTTCTTTTTCCTCTCCTCTCCTCTTCCTGTTAGCTCCTTCCCCATCCCTAACTACTTTTTCTTTTACAATCAACCTTATTCATGCTGGATGCCTTTCCAGGTGATCAAATACTGTTAACCAAATATTTTCTTGGCCACCAAATTCTTTCTTTTTTCTTATACCAGGGGTCTTCAAATAGAGTATGTGTACCACTGGAGGTACACACAACCTTTCCAAGGAGTATGTCAGCAAAGATAATTTTTCAGAGAATCAATTTCCATATTATTAACTTTTCATTCCACTCTTTCCTAAAGTTGATCTATTTTTAGAATATTCCTCAATTTAAGTGGGAGTGGTATCTCATTGTGGTTTTGAGTGTCTCTAATGACTAATGAGCATCTTTTTAATGTGTGTATTAGCCATTTACTTATCTTAGTTGTAGAAGTATCTACTCAAATCTTTTGCTTGTTTTAAAATTGGATTATTTGTCTTGATTGAATTTTCAGATTTTTATATATTCTGGATAGAAGCCCTTTATCAGATAAGTGACTTGGAAATGTTTTCTCTCACTCTGTGGCTTATCTTTTCATTTTCTTAATGATGCTTCTTGAAGAGTAAAAGTTTTTAATTTTACAATATCTAATTTATCAACTTTTTCTTTTATGGATCTTATCTAAGATTTTAGTATCTTATCTAAGAAATCTGTGCTCGATCCTAGGTCACAAAGATTTTTTCTCTGTGTTTTCTTTTGGAAGCTTTATTGTTTTAGCTTTTATATTTTGATGTATGATCCATTTTGAGTTAATTTTTGATTATGGTCTGAGATAAGGATCTATTTTTTTTTTTTTTTTGTATGTGAATGTCTAATTGTTCCAGAACCATTTGTTGAAAAGACTGACCCTTCTCCCATAGAATTACCTTGGCACCTTTGTCCAAAATCAATTAAATATAAATTTAAGGCTTTATTTTTGAGCTATTTTGTTATATTAATTTATATTTCTATCATTATGCCACTACTGTGCTGTTTCATGAGATATTTTCTAATTTCTGTTGAAATTTCTTCTTTAACCCATGGGTTATTTATAAGTTTGTTTTGTGATATCTTAATATTTGGGGACTTCCTATATTTCATTCTGTTGCTGATTTCTAATTTAATTTCATTTGGTTGGAGAAAATAGCTTGTATGATTTTAGTCTTTTGTTACGACTTGTTTTGTGGTCTGGCATGTGTTTTATTCCATGCTCACATGAAAAGAATGAGTGCTGTGTTATTAGGTAGAGTGCACTCACTATATATACAAGCTAGGTCAAGTTGGTTGGTAGTGTTTTTCATGTATCTGTATCCCTGCTGATTTTCTGTCTAATTCTATCAATATTGAGAGAAAGATGTTAAAATCGCCATTATAATTGCTGAATTGTCTATTTTCTCTTTCATTTCTGTCCATTTTTTTTTGCCTCACGTATTTTGAAGCTCTGTTCTTAAGTATATGACTCTTTTATCATTACGATAAGCAGCACAGTTGATTAGTTAAAACAGACTGTGTAGCCTGCAAAGCTTAAAATATTAACTATCTGGCCCTTTACAAAAAAAGTTTGCCAACCTTTGTTTTAGACCAGTGCTTTTCAAACTTTTTTTTTTTTTTTTTGTCTTTTGTCTTTTTCCGTGTCCGGCAACGGATCGCAACCCTCAGTGTCGCCCCCGTACCGGACCGGGGACCGGCAACGGGATTGCAACCCTGGGTGTTGCTCCCGTGCCTCACTCAGCCAGTGAGCGGGAACCGGTCTGTATGTGGGATCCGAACCCTCGGGCGGGAGCGCCGCCGCGCTTCCCAAGCGGCGCACTATCCAGTGCGCCACCGGGCCGGCCCCTTCAAACTTTAATATGCATACAAACATGTGGGGATCTTGTTAAAATTCTGGGGATTGGAATTCAGTAATTTTCAGGAAAAGCCTGCGACTGCATTTCTAAAAATCTTCAAGGTGATACAAAACTTCCTGATCAGCAGCATGTCTGTTGAATGTCAGGGTATTAATTTAGCTATTCAAGACTAGTGTGAATCTACCTGTGTTATGTCCACATTTCCCAGTTAGTTGCTATTTGGTAACTGCTGTCTATGGTGTAGGCATGTGTGTCTTGGAGGCACTTAAATTTTTTTTAACTTAATTTTAATTTACTAAACTTCGGTGGGAAGATATCCCAAACTGCTCAGCCCAGTGTATTGTGAGATGTTAATGTGCTTAGAGAGAAAATACTGAATAGTGGAAATTATTCATAAGAACATCAGAAACATAAAATGCCTAGAAGTAAGTTTTAAAAGACACTTAGGCTACAAAACTCCACTGAAGATTATAAAAGAAGACTTCAGTAAATGGGAAAACATACCTTCTGGGATAGGAAGACTCAACACTGTGCCCTGCAGACGTTTGTTAGTATAGTGGAAATATATAGGAAAAAGGTGGAACCATGTATATAACAGTCATATTATAAATTTGCTTCCTTGCCTTGTGTCCTGTTAGTGGTCCAACCTGTATTAAACAGTCAAACCTGGTTAAGATATGTAGACTGGTAATGCCCCAGCTCTCTGGAAGAAACAAACAAGAGAAAACCATCATGCCCATTAAGTTAAGAAAAAAAAAAAAAAAGCAAAGATTAATACATAATGTTAGGAAACTGGAAACTATAAAAAGTGACAAGGCAGATTTGAAAAAGAACTAAATAGAAGTTTTAGAATCAGAAAATAAAATACCTGAAATTAATTCAGTTTGCAAGCTTAGCAGTAGATTAGACAAAACTGAAGTGAGCATTAGTGATCCAGAAGATATAATTCAGAAGAAGCTATGCAAAAAAGCAGCACAGAAGAAGAAAAAAATACAGAAAATACTGAACAGAAGAAAAGTGTAAGACTCAAAAGGATACAGTAAGAAGATCTTATCTGTGTTTGGAGTCCCTGAAAGAATGTGGGGAAATAAAGGCCTTACATACTTGGAAGGATAGAAAAATAGACCAATAGAAAGAAGAGAGAGTCCATGAAAAATAGATCCATGAATACTTGATTTATGGTAAATATGGCACTGTAATATGGAATGGTTGATATTTTCAGTAATTGGTGCTTGGATAATTGGGTGTTCATATAGAAAAAGAAATGAAATTGGGCCATTATCATGAACAAAAATCAATAACATTTGGGTTACAGACATAAATGTGAATGGCAAATAAAGCCTTCAGAGGATAACATAAAATATCTTCTTGAAGTTTGGATGAGGGAGATTTCTTTAAGAAGGCACAGAATGATTACATTACAATTAAGAACTTATGTTAAGCAAAAACCAGAATTAACCAATCAAAGACCTACCTAAAATATGTTGAGAACAAAACAAAGCTGTAAATCAATGAGAAAAAGTCCAGCCCCATAGAAAAGTGGGCAAAATATTTAACACTTCACCAAAGGTGAAACCCAAATGATCAAAGGTACTTAACCTCATTAATATTAATAATCAGAGAACTTGATATTTATTCTAGTTTTGTTTATAATAGTGGCAGATTACAATCTAAATGCCAATCATAAGGGATTGGCTAATTAAAATCTTATACATATTATAGGAATGCTATTGGATCTTTACAAATGATTTAGAATGTCTGAGTTCACAGAAAATTATATATTCGATTTTGGAAAAAATATCCCTACGTGCACATATGTATATATATATATGTATTTGTGACTATATATATTTTGCATTAAGTCTGGAAATATTTCAAAAAGTTAGCTTTGTATGGATGATGCTACTTGGAATGATTTTAATCACTTACCATTTTTGCTTATTTGTATTTTCCAGTGTTTCTGAGTTGAGCATGTGTGTGTTCCTTATATATTGTAAAATAGGGTGTACCAAAATAGGGCAGTATATACATTTATTCATTGTGGGAGTGAATTTTAGACTTTTGATTGAAATTTTGATCAGATGAACTACTCTGTGTGAAAATGTGTGTTCATACATAAGGGCATATGGTATGTGCAGTAGCAATATCTAAAGATATAGTTCAGGACTGAGTGACTATCGTCCTTCCTTTTTCTTTTCATTTATTTTATTTTATTTTATTTTGTCGAAATACAATGTGATTGATTATTGTGGCCCATTACCGAAACCTCCTTTCCTCCTCCCGCTCCCCCCTCACTCCCAAAAATGTCCTTTCTGTATGCTTGTTGTATCAGCTTCAAGGAATTGCAATTGTTATGTCTTCGCCCCCACACCCCGGTTTTGTGTGTGTGTGTGTGTGTGTGTGTGTGTGTGTGTGAATTTATTTATTTTTAGCTCCCACCAGTGAGAACATGTGATATTTCTCTTTCTGTGCCTGACTTGTTTCACTTAATATAATTCTCTCTAGGTCCATCCATGTCATTGCAAATGGCAGTACTTCATTCTTTTTTGTAGCTGAGTAGTATTCCATTGTGTAGATACACCACAATTTACGTATCCACTCATCTGATGATGGACATTTGGGCTGATTCCGACTCTTGGCTATTGTAGAGTGCTGCGATGAACATTGGGGAACGGTTATACCTTCGACTTGATGATTTCCGTTCTTCTGGGTATATTCCCAGCAGTGGGATAGCTGGGTCATATGGTAGATCTATCTGCAATTGTTTGAGGAACCTCCATACCATTTACAATAGAGGCTGCACCATTTTACAGTCCCATCAACAATGTATGAGAGTTCCTTTTTCTCCGCAACCTCGCCAGCATTTATCGTTCAGTCTTTTGGATTTTAGCCATCCTAACTGGGGTGAGATGTTATCTCAGTGTGGTTTTGATTTGCATTTCCTGAATGCTGAGTGATATTGAGCATTTTTTCATATGTCTGTTGGCCATTCGTATATCTTCCTTAGAAGATATTTAGCTCTTTTGCCCATTTCTTAATTGGGTTGCTTGTTTTTTTCTTGTAAAGTTGTTT